>NC_134880.1:52656443-52761443 GCF_041734735.1 Babylonia areolata | reverse complement strand
CGGGTCCTGTTTTTTGTGAAGATTTATTTGTTCGAATGCGTGGAAGGATGAACGTGTGTGTGTGTGTGTGTGCGCGCGCGCGCGCGCGCGTGTGTGTGTGCGTACGTGCGTGCGTGCGTGTGTCTCTGTGCCTGTGCGTATGTGTGTGCCTGTGTCTCTCTGTGTGTGCGTGTACGTGTGCGTATGTCTGTGTCTGTGTGTGTAGCTTTCAAAGCTACAAGGCAATGCCATCAGCCACCCGCAGACACTGATTTTTAAGCATTGGATGAGAACGTGATGAACTGCGCGTCACAGATCCTGAGAGAGGGTTAAAGTGGTGTGGAGTGAAACAGAGAGGTTGATACGGGGGGAAACCAGGATGGAGGTCCCCATGGAAGGCTGCGATAGTGACTGATGTTTACTGTGAAGTGAGGATGGTCAGGGTGGGAGCGTGCATGAACACGAGAGCCGGAGCAGAACTTGAAGCAGACGGAGATAAAGGAGAATAATCCTCATCGGTTAGTTTAACTCACTCAGTACGGCCAGCCCTCTCTTCTCCTTTACACAGACGCCTCGGATGTCCAGTGGGTGTCTCAATGACCCAACCTTTAGCTTCTGTCGTCAGAATTGTGGTATTCTTTGTCAACATTCACCTCTTCAGTATAAGAGCCTTCCGCTTGCAATATTTTGATGGTGGTAATTGGGGTGAAACGCTGTTAACGTCGTCTCTTTCGCTGTTCGTATGGAGAGAGTTAAACTCCAATGTGGTAGGTTAGAGGAATGAAAAAAAAAAAAAAAGCCGGAGGGAAGCATGCATTTATGGAAAAGCGATTTTGTTCAGTGTTGTGGTTTTACGGCTGAGGAACTATTATTACAACACACACACACACACACACACACACACACACACATACTCACACACACACATACTCACACGCACACGCACACACATACACGCGCGCACATCACAACTAAAAGGTGTTATACACAATTAAATCGCCATCATAAAGCACCAACTCCGAGAACGTAATACGGCTGCCCAAACAGCGAAGATATCGTTGGGGTTTTTTTGTTTGTTGTTGTTGTTGTTTGTTTTTGTTGTTGTTTAGGAGGTTGTTTTTTGTTTGTTTGTTGTTGTTGTTGTTTTCAAACCGACAGTCTGCACGTAAAACCCTCCTCTTGCAAACGGGGTGGACGTGCATGATGTGTTGTCATCACAGCCATCACAGTTAAAGGGCAGTTCATACAACCGGCTACAGGGCAACTGACGATGCCAACGACCTACATACATTGCGCACGTGCTGTAAGTGTCAGAACGTGAGGAATCAGTCTCACATTGCAGACCCCGTGAGGGACGGGGGTAGAGTGGAGTGGAAAATGGATGACATGGAACTGACCCATGCTGGAGGTTAACCCCCAAAGGACGTGGCAGAGGTGTTTACTGCAAGAGGCGAGAGAGAACAGGAAGGAGAGGGGCGAAGGGGGACGGGGGGGGGAGCTAGGAGGGAAAGGAGTGATAGGGGTGGTTGGGGGGGGGGGGAGATGAGAGAGCAGAAAGCAAGAGACAGAGAAGAAAGAAAATACAACAACAACAACAACAACAAATGAAATGGAACGAGTTTACAGGAAAGGGCGGGGGTAGCTAATGGACTTCTAAAATAGAAAAGATTCAGTCGTTGGCTCCGTTTCGTGACTGGCAGCTGAAGACCTGTTACAAAACGCTTGATGCGCTCTGCGCCTCTGTCTCTGTTTCTGTGAGGCTGTCTCTGTCTCTGTCTATCTGTCACAGTGCCTGTGTGTCTGTCAGTGGGTCTGTCTCCCTCTCTCTCTCTCTCTCTCTCTCTCTCTCTCTCACTATGTATCTATATAGATATCTCTCTCCTTCTCCCTTCGTTTTTCACTCTCGTATTTAACCACCTCTCTCTTCTCTTCCTCTCTCTCCGTCTCTCACATATCTCTCTCTCTCTCCACTCCCTTTATTTTTTTTTTTATTTTTTTTTTCTATTTTACATTTCTCTCGCAGCTCATCATGAGCTTTACACTGAAATAAAAAGTGTTACTCATTATCATTGCATTTAAACCAAGTGTCCTTAATCTAAATCTTGAATAACACACACATTCTTTGCCATTTATCTATAACGATACTTAAAAAATTTCCAGGCTAGAATACAGTTTTTGAATGAGAAAAAGCAACTATAATTTTCTTTGGTTTCCATATCGGAATTCCAGTGTTGTTAAAAACAGCAGCAACAACAACAACAACAAAACAAACAAACCAGAAAAAAACCTTGAAAAACAAAAAAACCAACCCCAATAAGACTGTCTTTAAAATCTGAAATAAATTGCTGCTCGCTTCCTACTCCCTGGAACAGCCACACAATTCCAAAACCATGGTCTGATACTCAGAAAAAATTCTTTACTCTGTTAGCCCAATTCTCTTTCCCAAACTCCATTGATTTTGAATAAACATCAAATCATAGGCCTGCCTGCATAAGTGTGTTTATGTGTGTGTGTGTGTGATTCAAGATTCAAAAACTTTATTACTCAAGGATAAAGATTTTATGCATTGCCGAGAGAGAGGGGGGGGTGGGTGGCTGGGTGGGTGAGGTACAGAAAGCAAGAGACAGAGAAGAAAGAAAAGACAACAACAACAACAACAAAAGAAATGGAACGAGTTTACAGGAAAGGGCAGGGGTAGCTAATGGACTTCTAAAATAGAAAAGATTCAGTCGTTCGCTCCGTTTCGTGACTGGCAGCTGAAGACCTGTTACAAAACGCTTGATGCGCTCTGCGCCTCTGTCTCCGTTTCTGTGAGTCTGTCTCTGTCTCTGTCTATCTGTCTGCCTGTGTGTCTGTCAGTGGGTCTGTCTCCCTCTCTCTCTCTCTCTTTCTCTCTCTGTCGCTATGTATCTATATAGATATCTCTCTCCTTCTCCCTTCGTTTTTCACTCTGGTATTTAACCACCTCTCTCTTCTCTTCCTCTCTCTCCGTCTCTCACATATCTCTCTCTCTCCCTCGCAGTTTGTCCCCTCTTCCCCACATCTCTGTACAGCCTCATCAATACCTCACCCACCCAGCCATCCCCCCCCTCTCTCTCTCTCTCTCTCTCTCTCTCGGCAATGCATAAAATCTTTATCCTTGAGTAATAAAGTTTTTGAATCTTGAATCACACACACACACACACACACACACACACACAAACACGCTTTTGGCGGCAGGCCTATGATGTGATGTGTATTCAACATTAATGGAGTTTGGGAAAGAGAATTGGGCTTACAGAATAAAGAATTTTTTCTGAGTATCTGACCATGGTTTTGGAATTGTGTGGCTGTTCCAAGGAGTAGGAAGCGAGCAGCAATTTATTTCAGATTTTAAAGACAGTCTTATTGGGATTGGTTTTTTGTTTTTTTTTTGTTTTTCAATGGTTGTTTTTTGTGTTTTTGTTGTTGTTGTTGTTGTTTTTTGTTGTTGTTGTTGTTGTTGTTGTTTTAACAACACTGGCATTCCGATATGAAAACCAAAGAAAATTATAGTTGTTTTTTCTCATTCAAAAACCGTATTCTAGCCTGGAAAATTTTTTAAGTATCGTTACAGATAAATGGTAAAGAATGTGTGTGTTATTCAAGATTTAGATTAAGGACACTTGGTTTAAATGCAAATAAGAAATGGTTTGAACCTGAGACTTCCATCAGTGAAATCAGCATGCCCATCATGTCGTTCCCAAACTGATAATGAGTAACACTTACTTCAGTGTAAAGCTCATGATGAGCTGCGAGAGAAATGTAAAATAGAAAAAAAATATTAAAAAATAATAATAATCAAGTGTAGTCAAAATGCACAACAAAATGCACGACATTCCGCTTTTGTTTTAGCGTCTAAGGATGAACTTGAAATTATAATTAGATCGATTTCCAAATTTATTGCACAAGCACAAAAAAAATAATAAGATAAGGATTTGTTATCCACGGGCAATATAATGTATCAGAAGGTTTTTAACTGTAATTGACTGAACGTTGATAATACGTTCTGGAATGAAAGTATAGAGTACATGAAATTACATGTGTGAGAGGATGGTCGATTTCCTTCTTCTACTTCTTCTTCTTCTTTGAAGTGCCACTTGGAGTGATACATTGCATATATGTATGGTGACAGTGTTACCACTCTTTCTTTAACTGCACTGTCTGAAACCGTTTGATCAAAGAGATTATTGTAATCTGTTGACGTAAACAGAAGTTACCCTCTTGTCAAAAGACCTTGCAAGCAATGACCTTTTTTTTTTTTTTTTTAATCGAGTTTCAAGTTTCTCTCTCTCCTTCCCATCCGCCTCCACTCTCCATCTGTCTGTGTGTCTGTCTCTCACCCTCTGTCTGTCTAAATGTCTGTTTCTGTCTCTCCCCTCCCCCCCCCCCCTGCCCCCCACTCTCCCCCCCCCCCCCCCCCCCCCCGCCCCCCTCTCTCTCTCTCTCTCTCTCCCCACCGCTCTCCCACGCCAAATCCTCAGTACGTGCAATGTGTCAGGCACACGCTGATCTCGATAACTGACAGGACCTCTGCACGTGCAGCAATATATTAAAGCCTGCAGATTTGTCTCATGTCATTTTTGTGTTGTATAATGTGGATTATATATTCAAGCCGCTGGGGCAAGATAATAATCAGCGTAGCGACGGGTGTCAGCAGGGGAAGTCAACACCGCTGTGACTTTGTGTACCGTATGGCGTGTTCAGTCCGTGCCGTTTGGCACAAAATCCGGTTTGAACAATTACGCTGCACTGCCGACTGGCCTCATCGACTCCGGCATGACTTCAGTTTGTGCATTATAACACTGACTTTCATCCGTATATGCGGCACGGAGCTGGAAGGGGGTAGACTACAGAGAGGCGAGTCACGTGCAGGGTGGGGGCGCAAGAGTCGCAGACCCATTTGCTTTTTCAATCACTGAGTCCAGTCTTTCTGTCCGAGTGTGCTATCAACTCATTTGCAGTCCCGGTTCAAGTTAGTAGAAGTAGTAGTAGTAGCAGGAGTAGTAATAGCAGTAGTAGTATACTTATCTTTGTTATGATTACTGACAACGTTGTTGCTGTTGTTATAATCAGGTTGTTGTTTTTCAGTGTTGTTGTTATTTCAGTAGTAACTGACATAGGCCTATTACGGCGGTTCAAACTGGTGCATCGAGCGGCAGTTCCGAAGTTATCTTGGCTGAGTTGTCCAATGTAGTTTCATCAGACTAACTGGCTTCATAGTTTTCGTACGGCGGGTACCGTATACCGTACACTACTGGCAACCGGGACAATCGCTTCCCTGAATACACACTATGGCCTATGTCTCCGCCGGCGGCTGCTATCCGTACGCATCCGCCATCCTCTCTTTCTCTGTCAGTGTGTCTGTATCACTGAGATATATATATACAACTACATATATGTCTGTGATCTGACGGTATATTGTGTCTGTCATTGTCACTCTATCCTGCCAGCTTACTGTAAATTAACAGTTTCTCAGTCAGTTACCTCAGTGGTCTGTATTACAATGGTGACTGACTGACTGGTCCCTGGGGCCCTGTGTATTTCAGTATCCATGTCCATGATAGTCACTCCAGTGGCTTCTATGCTCCAGTTCTGCTTTGTACACTAGAAGATTGTGTGCTCAGTATTGTATATTTTGTCCGTCTAAGGCCCTTCCTGTGACCCGGCCGGCCCGGCGGCCCCTCCAGCGTCACAGTGAGGTTTCAGCCGAGTGGACTGAGAGCCACAGTGTCCCAACTGAGGTTGACTCGGTGGAAAATCATCAGACTAAGCGTCTAGCACTGATCTCTTCTTCTTCTTCTTTCCGTTACACGACCAACATCGACTTGCCGATGACTCTGTCGTGGTTCATGCATGCTGGGTATTTTCGTGTCTCCATAGCCCACCGATCACTGACATGGGTTACAGGATCTTTAACGTGCGTATTTGATCTTCTGCGTGCTTATACACACGAAGGGGGTTCAGGCACTAGCAGGTCTGCACATATGTTGACCTGGGAGATCGGAAAAATCTCCACCCTTTACCCACCAGGCGCCCGAAGTTACCGTGATTCGAACCCGGGACCCACAGATTGACAGTCTTAAAATATTTTTAGAACAGTGAGCGTCTTGTCGTTCGGAAGAGACGATAGTGTGCAGCTCATACTTGGCGCACTGATAAGGAATAAGACATGGCAATACGACTGAAACTGATTATTACAGTTGTCCTCTGCCGGCGGCAGTCCACTCTAATAGAAACACAAATAAGTAGTATGCATGCACTCAAGGCCTGAATAGCGCGTCGGCTTGTGCTGATGTCGGGCATAAGCCTAGCAGATGTGGTGTAGCGTATATGGATTTGTCCGAAAGCAGTTACGCCTACTTGAGAAACTGAAACTTAAACTCCGCATCCAGATGTTTTCGACAAAAAGATATTCAAGGAAAACAACTCTAATAACCTCTGCTGACTCATCAACACATCGGACGAAAAAGAAAGCAGACATGTCTTCGTTGCACGTTTGTATGTGTGATTGTACTTCTGGGTACAAAACTAGGCGTTTTGACATTCCACTCAGCAAACTTGGCGAGAACAGTGATTCGCTTTTAACCGAGATTGGCAAAGAAATCGGTTCTACTGAGAATGAATTTGGTAAGTCTTCCTCATTATGATGTAGCAGTAGCCTAGGGATTATTTTCAAGATTAAGCGCAAATGCTCATAATAATAATAATGATAGTAGATCAGGGACAAAAGCAAGCTTTGAAGCTTTTAACAGTGCCTTCTTTGATCTCATAACATATTTTGTTATAGATTTTGTTCAAGGTTCGACGCTTCATGTACATTTTATATATTCATCAAACTCTCTCAATCTCTGAAAATAGTTAAGAATTTTGTAGATTTGTAAATCACTAAATGATTAACATTTTCTTTTTGGTTCCGTCAGACTGATTATCAGTTGAGCTGTTTATTGTGTTTACAACTATAATTGAAGATGTAGCACAGTGACAGATGTTTGTACATACATTTATATCAGATAAAAAGGCAGTACATTCATATTAATCTTTACTCTTGTCTGTATAATGTTTGTTGATGTTTCTTTGTTTTTAGATATAAAAACTCGCCTCATGCAGTTATGGTTCATGCAAAGGCATCAACAATACAAATTACAAATATTTTACACTAGTTGTTTACTGCTGTCATAACTTTGTTATTATTTAATTTCATTAAAAGCTCACTGGTATGAATATGTGTTATTGTTGTGCAGAAGTCGTTTACTGTGGCCAGAAATTGGACAGAGGCATGGCACTGGGCACATTTAGCCTGACTCCTCAGTCCACCTTGTTTGTCTTCCTTAAATCTCCACCTGCACGCCCTATGAATGGTATGATGCAGTGTGTGTGTGATATGTTCACTTCAGCAGTGCAGCACCCCCATGACCAAACTAGGTTTCAGGACCAGTGACGGTGTGACAGCTTGTGTGTTAGTGTCCTATGGGGTACATTTGTGTTGGACATTGGACTTACAGTGGTAAAGCTTGCTCAATATCAATGAGTTGACTAATCAACTGTTAAAGTTTAAAAAATATATATATTTTAGCAGTGTGATTCATGTCACTTTTTTTTCCTTTTTTTTTTTTTTTTTTTTTCCATCTTACACTCTATGTATGAGAACATGAAACTTTGAATCTGCTCCAAAACTTTCTTCTTTTTTCCCCTCATTCCATTCCAAGTTCCATTCAACATTTCAGGAGACTTCACTTTGTGTATATATATATATATATATATATGTGTGTGTGTGTGTGTGTGTGTGTAATATCAAAAGAGAATAGTTTCTAAATTCTATCTTTGTGCTATTAATAAGTGGCACAGAGAATGAGAATGTTTGAAAACAACAACTGAATTTGTTAATTTTGGTGGCAAAAGTTTGATAGGGGCAGCAGCTAAACAGATATGATCAGTTCTGACTAGTAATGTAAAACTATATGCAGAATTGTGTCATTCCTGTTACAGATCTTTTTTGTTTTGTTTTGTTTTTTGTTTTTTTGTTGGAGCAGTGCAACACAACATTAATCACTTTTTCGATTATATAGGTAAGTTCTCAGCACTAATGAGACTGTAAGTGGGGAGTGTAAAAAGGATTGAAAAATGATGGCAAGGACAATGACATGATAATATTGTAGAGCTGTTTAAGGACTTTTCATTGGTGATTTTTGTTGTTCCTGGTTTTAGTTTGATTTGCATTAAAGAAAATGTTCAAATTTCTTTCTTTTTTTTTCTCTCTCTTTTTTTCTGTTCTGTTCAGTTTTCTTTTCTTTGTATATTCCATTAAGTTTTCTTTATCATTTCTTTTTTCTATTCTTCCAGAATTGTCAGGCCTGCAGATAGCCAGTGAGATGATGCCTTTGATCAACAAGGCAGTGCAGAAACCCAACTACAAGAGAACTGTAAGTCTGTAGGCTGTGTGCTGGTGCTTTGGTGTGTGTTCATTCACGTATGTGTGTGAGAGAGAGAGAGAGAGAGAAACAAGTATGATCAATTGCAAAAAGGTATACATGTGCCTATTAAGTATTTGTCTTAAAAAATGGCTTTTGATTTTTGTAATATGCTCAACAGAGGCAAAAAGGTTTTTATAGCTGTAATTAACAAAGTTTGTTAAATTTGGAAATGTTGTCTAGATACTCTTTGGGGGGTTAAAGGACATGTGTCTTTTCTCAACTTTTGTGTGATGCTGGTGTGCATTTGGAAATGTTTATTCTTGGCATGAAATCCTTATTTTGTAGATAATCCTCCATACTTCAACAGGAGTGAACTTGTGTGTGTGTGTTTGTGTCATTGTGATTGTATGTTGTGCCATTTTCTTATTCTTTTAAACAGTTGTTGTTTTTATGAAAGAGAGAAAAAATTAGTGGGGAAAAAATTTAAATCTGTCTCTCTCTATCTCTCTGTCTCCCTCTCTGTCTCTGTCTGTCTGTCTGTCTTTCTCTCTCTGTCTCTCTCTCTCTCTCTCTCTCTCCCTCTTCTTCTTCTTTTCTCCTTCTTCTTCTTCTTCTTCTTCTTCTTCTTCTTCTTCTGTGCCATTGGTGTCAAACTCTTTCAGTCACACACAAACATACATACACACTCACTGAAACTGTAAGAATCACACATGCATGCACAGCAACTCGCACACATGCCTGCACACACATGCACACATACACACACTTATGTATGTTTATTTACTCTTGCCTATAGTGCATTCACATGCACACGCAAAGACACACATGTGCAAAGCCTTTCAAAACAAGTAAAACAGAGAGTGGAATAAACTGAGTGGAATAGACTTCCATGGTCATCTGTTGAAAAATCATTTTCTATATGAGGTTGTCTCAAAAAATGTAGTAATCCTCTTTTCTTTTCCCAGAAAGAAGCCATTATACTATAGATATGTTCATAAATGTCAAAGCAGTTACACTTCTTCTTTTTTTCTTCATTTTTATCTGGAATTTAAGTGTGTGTCTTTCTGATATGAACAGGTGGACCACATAATGACAACTCCAGATGCGCTGCAGAAACTGTTGACAGCAGTGCCGGGACTGGATAAAGATCCCACTGCAATGGGTATACAGTTTTCCCTGAGTTTCTAGATATGAATGTTAAAAAAAGAAGTGTTGCATAACAGATGTTTACTGTGAGATTATTTTGCCTTTGTTATTTGATTTTTTTTTCTAACCTCATACTTTGTTTCATGTGAAATGTATTGTTGTAATTTTGTAATTATTTTCAAAACTTGTCATGACAGTCTTGCCTGGGTTCAGGCAGGAGATTCTTCAGACAGTTTGCATGAAACCAGAGTGAAAGGTGATTTTGGAAGTGGCACACTTCTTAATTAAACTGTATTCATGGCACATGAAAACAAAGTAATACAATACCATCAACTCTTCAGCAGTGGATGTGACGGTGGAATGGTGGCCTAGTGGTAAAGCATCCACCTGGGAAGCGAGAGAATCTGAGCGCATGGGATTGAATCCCACACTCACCAGTATTTTCTAACCCTCCACTAGACCTTGAGTGGTGGTCTGGTTGCTAGTCATTTTAGATGAGACGATAAAGTGAGGTCCCTTGCGTAGCTTGCACTTTGTGCATGTAAAAGAACCTGCAGCAACAAAAGGGTTGTCCCAGGCAAAATACTGTATTAAAAAAAACAAAAAAACACTATGATAGGAAAGCAAATACACTCGCTGGCAGAAGAAAACTTAATTTTTTAAAACAGATTAAGAATAAAAGGGTGGCATTGCATTGTAGTAATTCGCTCTCCCCAGGGAAAGCAGCCTGAGATTCACACAGAGAACTCTGTTGTGACAAAGAGTAATTCAACACAGTGCGATACCACACAACACAGTGCAAAATAATACAATGCAATACAGTACAGTACAATACAACACGATACAATACAACACAATACAATACAATACAGTACAGTACAATACAATACAGTACAGTACAATACAACACAATACAATACAATGCAATGCAATGCAATACAATACAATACAATACAATACAATACAATGCAATACTTCTGTGTTTATTTCAGCCATGCTGCAGGACCCAGAACTGCTCCAGCTTTTGGCCCACCGTTCCAACGTTCATAAGTGAGCATTTCTGTTTTTGTGGGATATGTGGCTGTGTGTGTGGCTCTGTGTGTGTGTGTGTGTGTGTGTGTGTGTGACTGAACTGCACAGATGCACAGTCCCTGTGGCTCAGCGGCCTTGTGGTAGAGCACCTGACTAGGAAGCAAGTGTTCTGGGTTCAGTCCCTGCATGGACCAAGATTTTTACTTTCCCCTGCACTAGACCTTGAAGTGGTGGTCTTGGTGCTAGTCTTTCAGATGAGGTGATAAACTGAGGTCTTGTGTGTCACATAGAAAAACAACACCTAGCAAGAATACACAGGGAGCACTAGTCGTATGATTTTTTTTTTTTTTTGTTGTTTTTTTTTTTGTATCTTTCCATTTCATTTCTGGTGGCCAGTTTGTGAAGTTGACCTTAAAGGAAATGGTATATCTTTAACGTCTGCCCCCTGAGAACATTCAGGATGCCATTTACCTCTCTTGTCAGTCTAACATGTGACTGTGGCCAAACTTTATGTGTTGTGAGTGCTGTGGTAAGACTGAAGGCTGATTTTACATCCTCCTTTTTGTTTTCATTTGCTTGTCTTTTTTATCTGTTTCTTGGTAATTTAGGATTCATTGAATTTGAAAGTAGCTGTTGTTTTTTTTCCTTGCAGAGTGCTAAAGATGCATCCAATGTTTGGCGCTGCGGCTGTCTACTTGGCTAAAGCTGTTGAAGAGGAATATGCCCGTGATCCGTCCAGGCCTCCCAGAAGTGAGTTAAGCACATGGTCTCTCTCACACACATGCACACACCAGCATGCATTCATACATAATGCATGCACTCACACTCACGCACACGCACGCACGTGCGCGCACACGCACACACACACACACACTCGCACACAAAGTAGCATGCATTCACTGACACACAGGTCTGTGAGATCCAGAAATGTTGCTGCGAACTGTTACCATGGCATGCTATCTTCATGTTCTTTTTGGTGTGCAGATAACGTCTACTCCCTGGATAGAATGTCAGATGATGAAGACGAAGGAAGTCAGGTATGCAGGTTGAATGCTGTCCACTGTGATGTACAGTTGTTACTTTATGAGTCAGCAGTGTTTGTGTGTGCAAAAGATGTGAAGTATTGAGAAAGTCACTTCCGTTTTTTTTTTGGTTGTTGTTGTAGTGTTAGCCAAGATATCTGATAAAAAAAAAATATTAAGATGTCTGCAAAATAACATTAACTACACATACTTTACTGTAACCCACTAGTGCAGACTCCGGCAGTTGTGCATTTGAGTGAGTGAAAAGAGAACTACTTGCCTTTTTTGTGGTTAATTGTCAAAGGATATTTGTTTCCCCTATGCTGAGTGATTTGACAGATTAGTATGTTCTTTGTTGAGAGATTGAATTATAGTTATAAGTTACTCCATAGGTGTTAGCAAGACAAATTGTGTGTGTGTGTTCTGGGTACATTTTTTCCCCTCTTTTATGGCATCTTTAATTTAATGTGTCTGGGTGCACGCACGCTTGCATGTGTGTGTGTGTGTGTGTGCGGGCATGCATGCAAGTGTGTGCGCGTGCGCACACATGTGTGTTTATGAAATGTGTGTTTTATGGAATGTATTTCATTTAATCTAAGCACTATTTCCTTGATATTTTTTTGTTGTTTGGTGGATTATGCTTTTTGATTTGTTCTGTGAACGCATTAGATTGGGCTGTTGTAATGTTTTTATATTATGTTTATATCTAGCTGGATAATGTAAGGCACTTTGAGCAGCATTAGTACTGGATATCGCGCCATAGAAAAGCTATGAATTATTATTGTCTTTAAGGATCTATTGGGAAGAAGAAAATTGAAGAAAATTTCACTCAGTAATTTAAAGAATTTTGCCTCAGACTAAAAGAGCAAAACGTCATCTGTATGTATGTATGTATATATGTATGCGACACATTATGTTTGTTGATGCTGTGGATGCATGTCTGCCTGTCAGTATTTGAAAGAATTTTGCCTCAGACTGAAAGAGCAGAACCTCATGTGTGTGTCTGCATGTGACACATTATGGTTTGTTGATCTGTTGATGCATGTCTGTGGCTGTGTGTGTTTGTCATATCAGCCAAGAGGTGCTGCAGCTCCCGTTCCTCCCCCACAGATCACGGCGTCCCAGGTTGCTGCTGCTCTTGCTGCTGCCACTGCTTCAGCTTCAGCTGCTCATGCTTCTGTCCCCAGCAGCTCCACTGGTGTGAGTCACTGTCTTTTTCTTTTTTTTTTTTTTTTTGTCTTTTTTTTTTCCATGAACATATATACTTTAACGAGAGTCATTCTTGTAAACAGTCATTTAATTACACATACTTAACCATGACCCACTAGTGCAGACTCTGGCAGGGGTCTGATTCCTGTCCTGTGCAAACTACTTGTAAACAGTTATTCAGCATCTCACGAATTCATTCACCCACTCAAAATCAAATGCATATTAACACACACACACACATGCACGCACGCACGCACACACAAACTGATTCACTTTAGAGTGTCTTCGCTGCACTGTGATATGTGGTCATCATCACACATCTGAAGTCTCTTCATCAATTGTGAGATTTTGTTTGGTGTGCAGCTATTTTAGTGAAGACGTACATACTGGGTGCGCATATACTTTTATAATGTATTAACTGCTAAGTGTTGACTAGCATTCTGTACACAGTTGAATAACTAAAAACAAAAACAAAAAAAAATGGGCACACCCACATGAAGACAGTTCAAACAATTACAACAATTTTCATTCTGTTAAAAAAAAAAAGCAATGGCATACAATGGAAGCCAAATTAGCTGAGCGCTTCTCATCAGCTTGTTCGCAGATACATTAACAGTGTAAAGGAGCAAACTCAACAGCCAAGGAACAGAACAGTCTTTCATTTACCTGCATGCAAGCTTGTAAAAAGTAGATGGAAGTTGTGTGTCTATCATATATTAAAGGGGAAACAATGTGGTTTTATCTCAGTGCTTTTTCACATATTTGTATTGTTTGTATTCTTCAGAATCTTTGAAACAGCATTAACTCACTTCAGACAAAGGACCCCAGTCCAGGCTTTGGACAGTTTTGAATTTTTGGACTGGCACCTAATTTGCATGATGATGTAATAAGCTAAGAATATCTTAACTGACCTTTCCACTCTGTGAGTTAATGATAGAAATTTTGTTGTCTCTGGAGGGAAATCTCTGAGCGGCACAACTTGCTGTTGTGTGTGTGTTGTTGGTTTTTTAAAAATAATTTTTATATAAGTCGTTTAATAGTAAGTAAAGATGTGCAAGCACCCTCGGTTGCGTTCATCAAATTTGCCACTCAGTGCTTTTTGATCAGAGGGCATGGTTGACTGATATGTTGTGTGCGTGTTTACTTTGCATTTTTCACATGAAAATTATGGCTTAATGGATTTCAGTGTTTGACATTACACTGTGTTCAGCAGGCAACTTTGCATTTTTCACATGAAAGTTATGGCTTAATGGATTTCAGTGTTTGACATTACACTGTGTTCAACAGGCAACTTTGCATTTTTTTGCATTTTTCACATGAAAATTATGGCTTAATGGATTTCAGTGTTTGACATTACACTGTGTTCAGCAGGCAACTTTGCATTTTTTTTTTGCTTTTTTCACATGATAGTTATGGCTTAATGGATTTCAGTGTTTGACATTACACTGTGTTCAGCAGGCAACAGCTGGCGGTCCTGTTCCCAATGCATCAGCCATGCTGTCTGAATTCTTCCAGCAGAGGGCTACTGCTGCCCAGAATTCTGCCTTGGAGGTCAGTAAGTCATTGCATCATCGAAAGAAAAAAAGTTTTAAATAACAGAATATATAGCAGGTGGAAAATGTCACTTGCAAGAGGGAAAGCTCATTGGTTTTCTTTTCTTCTGCATTCATGGGCTTCAGTTTTCACTTGTATCTACAAGTGGACTTCTCTGTGTGTGTTTTTACCTAACCATGTATGCGGTCATGCTCCGTTGCTCCATGTACGTATGCTATGTTTTTGTCAGCTCACCAACACACTGACATGGATTCAAGATCTTTAACGTGTGTATTTAATCTTTTGCACGTGTACACACAAAGAGGCGCCCAGAACATGCTGCTGGTCTGCAGATCTGTTAACCTTTGAGATTGGAAAAAAAAACATCCAACCATCACTGACTACTTGGTTATGGTGCTTGATAGGTTGTTGAACATTAATCTGCTTTTGGGGCGTTGTTTTAGGCACTTACACCAAGGGGACCTATGTATGTAGATTTACATTTGTAATTCTGTTTAACCGCACCCTGCTAAAGAAATTTGTTCCCCAGATGTGACGCAGCACATGAAAACCCAGCTAAAGTTGCAGCCAGCTGTTCTTAGCTATGCACAAAAACAAGATATTAGGTCAGAATCGAGATTTTACAAATTTCACATCTTTGAAGTCTTACTTGCCTGTTGGTAAGTATTTTAGCATAAAATTGCCTGAAACTAGATTTTTACTGTTTTTCAGGTGCATGCCTGTCAAAACCCTAAGTTCAAAAGATTCACCAGCATTACAGAGATGGGGTATTTTTCGTTCAAACACAAATGCGGCCTTTGTCTCTTATTGAACATTCACTGTCGCCATTGACTCTGCTGTCTTGTGGCATGTCACTCCTCCACTAGCCATTCTTGACTTTGAGTACAGAGAGAAAATAATATTCCAGTACTTTTTTTTTTTCATATAGAAATTTATAGTTTGCTCAATTCTTAATCTATTGGCACCATATATATGTTCAAGATAATTCTGGTTTTAAAGTTACAAGCAGACACATGTGTGTCTGTGTATGTGTGCATGCCTGAAATCTGATTGATTGACACCAGAAACGAATGATGAGCATGCCCGATGGTAGCCATCAGTTGGCTCTACCCAGGTAGGCAGCCTGTTGTGCAAATGACCCCTTGCTTGCAAAGCACTTAGAGCTTGGTCTCTGATTGAGGATAGGTGTTACATAAGTATCCATATCATTCAAGTACTATATATTATTATGAAAGGAAATTTTCTATCTAAAATTACGTTTAAATAACATACTTACCATGACCCAACTAGTGCAGACTCCGGCAGGGGTCTGACATTACTGTCCTGTGCAGACTACTATCCGCCTATGCGGAGAAAAAGAGAGCAACTACAGCCGATAACCTCCCGGAAGTAGGTAACCTCCCCTTTGTCCCGCTAGCTAGCGCCCTCTTTTGACGGCAATATGCGATTTCAGGCACAGCTCCAACAGCTGCGAGATATGGGGATCACCGACGAGAACGTGGCTCGCCAGGCGCTGACCGCCACCAATGGGGACCTGCAGGCTGCCCTGGAAATCATTTTTGCGGACGAAAACATGTGAACATCATCATCATCATCATCACCACAGCATCTCGAAGGAGAGTAGAAAAAAAAAGGTCTCTCTCCCATGGTGACAGAACTGGTTTTCCCTCATCTTGATTGACGCATGAAACTGTTTCCCGTTTGTGACTGTTGGGCTGTATTGTTTATGAATGGATCTTGTGTTTACCCAGGTTTTTTTGTTTGTTTTATTTGGAATAAACTATTTGCAAAAGACAGTTACTTTGTGTGTATTGTGGTCCTTCCACTAAAACTGAGCTGGAAAAAACTGTATAACAGAAATTATAAGAGCCTGCACCTAACCCACTATCCATAATAGTGAATGCAAAGTTTTACTTTTGTATCACATTTTGAACGCAATTTTTGCTTGTTTAGAGTTTTCTTAACACTTCTAAATGCAACAGAATCAGGAAATCATGGTTTTACAAAGATAGCATGAACACATGAAGGAAGGAAAAGGTTAAGATCTGCACTAAGTTGTACAAATTCTGTTTGGTGTGCAACAGTTTATATACACAGCTCTGAAATGCCCCATTCACCTATATGTGGATAAGCAGGTTTACTGTTAAACTGACAAAAGCTGAACTGATCCTCTGACAGTTTGCTAATTCTCACTATGAATTTTATATGTCCATCAATCGATGCAACCCAATACTGAGTTGAGCAAATGAGTCATTGGTAACAAACTTCAGAACAAAATAATTCTTATTCTTGTTGCTTATAGCCCAGCTGATCACACAAGGCCGTATCAGGACTGTTAAACCATACAAATGCTCAACCACGTCAACAAAAACTGTCAAATCTACAACAACAAAAAAACACTAAGACAAACCCACGTAACACAGTTATTGACACGGTATCCTTACCATTTAGCTCCCTGTTGCAAATAAGACTAGGCCATGCTGAGGACGTTAGCCATTCCGCTTAATTATCATCCCCAGATAACAAAAATCGTAAAAAAGGAAAGAAAAAAAAACAATACTTCAAACCAAACAAAAAAAATACATAACAAGAGAGGCAAGGCCTCAAGACTCACTTGTGGCAAATTAAGTCCCCTAGTATTATTACAGAGTAATTTCCCTTTTTTACTATCTGCACCAAAAACGTTTGCAAAATAAATAAAACTTCCATGCTTAGCAAAAGAAGTTCCTGTTTGAACAAAAAATGATAATAATGACTGCTCTTGTTGTTGTGTCAGAATATCAAAGTGCTAAGCTTAGAGGATACAAAAAATATAAATATAACAGTAAATGCAGTTTGCATACAATTAGGCTTCATTTTTTAATTTTTTTGTGCCCATCCCAGAGGTGCAATATTGTTTTAAACAAGATGACTGGAAAGAACTTAATTTTTCCTATTTTTATGCCTAATTTGGTGTCAACTGACAATTTGCAGAGAAAATGTCAATGTTAAAGTTGACCACGGACACACACACACACACAGACACACACACAGACAACCGAACACCGGGTTAAAACATAGACTCACTTTGTTTACACAAGTGAGTCAATAAAGAAAAAAGGCAGGAACAAAGAGAGTGACAGAAAAGAGGAAACTTCTAGCACAGAACTTCCAGAAGGTGGGGATGCTATTTACACTGAAAGACCCCTGGCATCCCCACAGGGGAGAACACAAGAAAACCCAAGAGATCTGGAACAGTGCTAAAAACACTGACACAAGTTTTATCCTACAGGATGAAGGATTTCTTTATTGCAAAGTAATACTCAACAATTTTAATATTCACATCAAAATTTTTCAAGTCAATTTTATATATGTACAATCCATCAGTCCAAGGAATTCACTTAAAATCAGAGAAGAACAGAAACAATCAAAAAAGACAAAACACCACAGTTTCACACATCCATGCACATAATCCTGAATAGTCACTTCTGAAAGCCCAAATATAGAAAGGCACCCCTACACAACATTCACTGGCAGACAAGCGAATGTGCTAATAACTCCGTGATGCCAAAGTTCAGATTGATACCATGTTGAAATAGGCCAGTGCCAAAATAAAATAAAAAAATTGTATGGGCACAAAAGATGCATGCAGTTTGTTCTTGACCCCAGCCTTGCATCACTATTTCAGTATCTGTATGCTTTGCAGTCATCTGAGGACAAATTAAAAGACCCATTTAATTACACATACTTGACCGTGACCCACTAGTGCAAACTCCAGCAGGGGTCTGATTCCTGTCCTGTGCAAACTACTACCTGCCTATGCGGAGAAAACGAAAGTAGCTACGGCCGATAACCTAAGTAGGTTACCTCCCCTGTGCATCCCTGAATAGCGCCCTCTTTTTCCGGCAACCATCTGTTCCTGTGCTCTTGACCTGTGCTAAGCACGTCAAAAAAGACCCATTCATTTGTGCAGGAAATGGGCATTTTATGACACATAACAAAACAGTAGTTTTGCACTTTCTTCTTGAAGTCAAATATCCTAAAATAGCCTGAAATTTGCCCAAGAAGAACTCGACCATGTCCCCGATATTCAAGCATATGAATGCTACAGCATCAGAGATCTGAGCATAAAAAGATGTGCCTGACTTTTTTTCTTTTTCTTTTTTCTTTTTTTGGCCAGCAGTGCATGGCTATACTGAACAAAGTCTAACATTGTCTTTCACAAGCTCTGACTAGATTAAAACACCTATCAATGTAATAATGTAAACCCTCTTCACAAGACCAACCTTTTTCAGAATATGATACCAAATACAACACTGTCGGAAGCCAGCTCAGCACAGTAAAGTGAAAGAGGAGAGTGGTATAACAAGCCCACCAAGCAAAAATGGTCACTTTTTAAGTTTTATATTGATGTTCAACAAAAGGAACTGACTTTCATGCACTGTCTGCATCATGACAGCATAAAAAAAAAAAAACCCTGACATTTTATTCATGAAATCTCTTAGTTACTACAGTTCTTCATTTGTAATTGTTTGCTGAATCTCTTTCTTCATTTGTGGGATTTTACATGAATGACTAAATATTTTTGATGTGTCACTGACTTTTGTTCAAACATAATCAGACTTTCTGATCACATTTTATAAAGAATGAAAAGATGATCGACATTTTCAAGATCAGGTTTGAGTTAAACTGACATCCAAATGATTTTTTTTTTTTTTTAATATAATCAAAGTACAGACTCACATTATCTGTCATACCACAACAAAGGAACATCAGACAAGACCTACTTCCAGTAACACATGAATGTGATATTTAGAGGGAAAGATAAATTTTCAACATTTTAATCCGAGTCTCCAACAATTCAAATTCCAAGAAGACAAATTCATAGTCATAGGCCTTTCATAACAAGTAAACACACAGAAAACCAGTAAGCTTTGTGCATGTTGAACTTAACCCAACAAACAAAAATCAAAGACTCAACATTTTACAAATCCACAGCAAAAGTCAAACAAATCCTACTCCACTCCTTTGCACAATGTCAGTCTTGATACTGTTCACAGGATGTTTATACCTATCATTTCTCTTCAAAAAAAAAAGACCAAACAAACAAGCAAAAAAACATTAATAGTTTTGATTTTTTTTTTTTTGTTCTGTTTTATGTTTTCAATAAAATATACATCATTACATGTCAATAAAAAATACACAGTTCTTCAATCTGAGAGATGTAAAGTCATAAAACCCATATCACACTCCAGATATTAGACGCACACACACTCATTCAAAAATGTTTATCGTACCCCACCACCACAAAACGGAGGGAGGCTACTGTGTGGTTGGTCCAGTCACTGCTCAGCCCACAGCGTACTGAGAGAGAAAAGTTTGGGGAGGATAAGGCTGAGGCTCTTTTTTTTTATTACCTGCTACTTCTCTTTGGAGATTAACTTTGAAAGGTCATCTCATTTGTTTTCTTATGGTGCTGGCATGGATCTTTGGTTAGCCTTTTATGAAAATGGGCTCGTTTGGCTGTGGTAGGTTCGAACCTACATCTGTCAAGTTTCTCACAGCAGTCCAGAAACAAGACCAGCCAGAATGAAACGGCAGCTTCTGCTTGTTCCAGTATCATACACACTGCATCCCTCCATCTGTACCGGCTGTCATTCCTGACCAGTTTTCAGCCTTGAAACAATCCCTTGCAGTAGCTGAGCTACAAGCAATACTGACACCAATTTCTATCCCCTCCTTGCCAAGAAATGCTAAGCACCCATTGGAGACATTTCAGATCTTTCTCTTTCGGAACTGGTTCCAGAACATATCTGGAGTGTCCCTCTACTGTCAGCAATCATGGATACTGGATAGCAAAACTGACAGGTCCTCCCTTGATGAAACGGCCATCGCTTACTTAGAAATCAAACATTGTGCTTCCCTTGTGAGGGATCAAGAGAGGTGGTGAGCACCCTTTTAAGCTGCTAAAATTTTTGTTACACTTTTGTTCTTCAAAAAAAATTTCATCACTTGACAGATGCCTTATTTCAAAGAACCTTTTTATTTCCCTCCTAAAATGTGAGCTTGCCACCATGACTTGAGATGGACTTGACAAAAAGCATGCTTTCTGTGATTTTTCAATATGTAGTCCCTTTCATTCCCGTTCCTGACTTTGTGTTGGCTAAATGATGATGCCAAGAGTTGATAATAGAGGAATATTTGTTGTTGTTTTCTTTTTGTCGTTGTCATCAATATTTTGCGTACGTAAATAAAAGCCACCTAAGTTTGGACTGAAATGTTAAATCACCATTACAAACCTAAAACAATATAATTCATAGTAAAATTATAGAATTACTGAAAGAGACTGTGAATTACTGGACCTTGCCATTATCTCAGAATTTTCTCTTTTTTTCAGTTTTAAAGGCTCTTTATCAAGCTTTTAAATTCATCAGTTGCACTTGTTAACTGG
Source organism: Babylonia areolata (assembly GCF_041734735.1). Classification (NCBI taxonomy): domain Eukaryota; kingdom Metazoa; phylum Mollusca; class Gastropoda; order Neogastropoda; family Buccinidae; genus Babylonia; species Babylonia areolata. The sequence goes on along the minus strand of NC_134880.1, from coordinate 52,740,639 downwards.
AGTCAATTTTGATATGTGCAAAAGAACTACTGGTAAATGCTGAGAACAAAACGAAAAAAAAAAGTACTGTTAATTCTATATCATACTGATGTGTATTTTGAACACACAACAGTCTTTTTTTCTTAAATTTGTTTACTTGCAAGTTTCTATTCATAAAAAAAAATAAAAATTTGTAATAAAAAAAAAACTATGCACAAAATACAAACCAACCTCAAGCCAAAAAAGTAAATACGCCCCACATACAACTTTAACGATGGATTCTTTCTTCTTCCCAGTATCGTTATCATTATCAGTAGCTCAAGGAGGCGTCACTTCGTTCGGACAAATCAATATACGCTACACCACATCTGCCAAGCAGATGCCTGACCAGCAACATAACCCAACACACTTTGTCAGGCCTTGAGAAAAAAAAAAAAAGGAAAAGAAAAAAAAGAAAAGCAGAAAAAAAGAAGTAAATGAATATCTAATATATATATATATATATATAATAAAATAAAATAAAAAACATTACTCAACCACCAATCAAAACTTCTTTGCATGTCCAGTCCAGTAAAAAAAAAAAAAAAAAAAAATGGTTTCCTCAAATATCAGCAACTAATTTCAATCGTTATTAGTCCAAAATCATTGGGAACAATGACTAGAACAAAGCCTGCCATAAAATTGATGATAATGATTAAGGACAAGAATCTCCCCAAATACTTAGTGAAGAAACTGGTAAGATAATGTATGCTGCAAAAAAAGCTGGAAAACAGATCACCAATCACATCTTCATGGTGTGGATCTGAAAGGGAAGCAGAGAGAAAGAGAGGAAGTGCATTTCTATTGTTTAAAAAGACAGTACAAAAGAGGATGGAGAATGGAGAAATCCACCACAGCCCCCCCCCCCACAAAAAAGTCGCTGCATTGCCCTCCCCGACAAACAAAACAAAAGCTCAAAATCAAACAGATACAAAGAAAATTCAACCAAAAAGACAAAATCAAACAGAAGCAAACAAACAATTTTGGGAAAAAATGTCCAGTTTTTAATACCTTTCAACCACGTTACAAGCCACACACACAGGTTTTACAGTGTCGCTGATTGTACAATGTGCTATGCACACAATGCAGGCAGGCAGTCCAACTCCACAAACCAAGACAGTGCACAGTGACAATGTGGATGCAAAATAGTGTGCACAGTCCAAGGCTCTGACACCACAACACTCTCTCCGACATGCCCACCAGTGACTAGGCACTTTCAGTGAGGAAAAAGCGCACATCTCTGACAGACTCTGTTTTTTAAAACAACTTAATGAAAACATCTGACTCGTTAACTCTCCACTTCAGTCAACTCTTTTTCACTTACATCTTTCAAACTGTTGACAACCCCTATGGCCACCAAAGCCAGCTGGGGAGCTTGTAAATCTCTACATCTTACATGACTGAAAATGACAAATTAGAAACCTTTACAAACCATTACAAGACCCAAAGTGAAACGCACAAAATGGGATGAAAGAGAAAACTACAAAAAGAAACAACCTCATGTACAAATGAAATGTGAGCAACTGTACACATCATTAGATGTAACACAAATAACAGTGATTACAAAACCTTTTCATAAATGGAGAATAACTGAGGGGGAAAAAAATTAGAGCTATTTCACGCTTGCAACAAGACATTCAGAAATGACAGATTACTTCAGCGCAAAAAAAACAACACATTAAGTCAAGCGCAATGTGTTGTTTGCACCAATCCTATTTTGTGACAAACTGTTTCACTTTGAGTGAACTGCATATGATGGTTTGAACTGCATTTAACTGAAAAACTTCTTAACACAGAATGCCAAAGTTGATTTTCTTCACCCTTCTTCTAAAGAAAGGTAGGATACAGCATAAAGCAAATGAGAGAGACCTATAAAGACAATCAGTAAACACGTCAGAATGTCACCTTAACCACTGGCTATGCTGAACATTGTAAGATCACTCAGTCTGAAGGAAGAGGGCATGACTGCTGCAAGCCCCACCCACCTTGAAATTATCTCCTCTTGACTGAGCAAATGATGTACTGTGTGGGCACCTTTCAAAGGAGGGGGTCACAGAATGAGAAACAATGAGGATTTTCAAATCCTTGTGAAACTTTTAGTAGCTGAAAAGTCTTTCAGTCTCTTTATTCTTTCCTGTGAACACTTCCATGTGGGAGCGTCAAACAGAAAAAAGGAGAATGTGGGCAGAACCCTCCTACTCCTGCCCTCCTACTCCTGCCCTCAATCATCCACCAGAAATGAACAGGCTTTCACAAAAATTTTAAAAATTGAAAAAACAAAAAACAAAAACCAAACAAAGACAATAAATGTAAACTACACTATCCAATCTGCAACAACAAAGAAGAAAACAGTATCTGAAATCAAATGTGGTATCAATCATGTGAAACAGATTTCATATACATGAATGGGGAAAATACATCTCAACACATTTGTTTCAAATAATCAGCACTAATTTAAAATAAGTCTGTTAAAACAACAGGAATCAAGACATGCTGTTCAAATACGTAAGTGTGTGATATGAGACAAAAACCTGACCTCTCTCCAAAGTGAAACCTTCCTTCTCTCTCCTTCTACATGTCAGTAAGTGCATCCAAACACAACCTGCATGGCCAAAGAATCAAATGAAGCTGTCATAACATTTTCTCCCACTCAAAACTCAGTTTTTCTTCTCCAAAAATATTTCATCAAGCTACAAAAAAACAACAACAACAAAAAGAAAAGCACATAAAAACATGGAAATTATTTCTCTGATTCTGCTGCTGCTGTTAAAACAAAAAAAGATTTTTTTTTGAACCTGCAAAATCCTGGGCAGCATGCTATCCCAAACTTTCAACCCTGTCTCAAGACTTTCTTCTGGCAAAATGTAATTTTAAAACCACTCCTTTTTCTAGTCAACAAGAAAGTAAAAGTTGTCAGTTCTCTCCCGGTTCAAGTGTTATAAAATATACACAGGGTATCTCCCTAACTGCAAAATAAGTTGTATGGCTATGCACACAGTACTCCCCTATCATCACTTCACCACTGGAACAATGAAACCCATGACCCTAACACTGAACAACTTTACCTTATTGCAAGTAATCATCATGAGGATATCCAGAATCACTTCAATGGGTCATCAAGCATTTCTCTTCCAAGTGCGGATATATCCGCGATTTAGGGGTGACTGCATTGCCATTATTAACAATCCAGCCAGTCACGCAAGTACACTTACCTCCTTGCAAATGGCAACTGCCTAGATGCGTATTCAAAGTCGTATCTCAGCAAGTTTTGGCTTGATTTTAAATAAGCTTGTTTGTGTTTTGTACAGCTAAAGTTGTTGGGCGTGTCAACATGGCTGCCAGGACATACCGAACAGAAGAAGTGGCTAGAACTCTGATTTTCCGCACAGCATCAACAGTACAAAGTACAAAAACACGAGAATTGTAAAGTTTTGATCATCTAAAGTGATTCTGGTTCTCCTGATGAGGATTACATGCTATGAAGTACATCAACAGGTAAGGGGCGGGGGTCATGATGGAAGCGGGTGTAGAAAAAAAAACCCAACATTTTAACTTGAAACCATTTTCGGGTTTTCATTTACTATGAAAACTTCCAGATGAAAGCTTCAAGCTGAAATATTGATTATAATGAGTTCTTGTCTTGTAATATTGTTATAGTGTTTGTGGGTGTAGGGTCAGACAGTGTGTGTGTGTATGTATAGTGTTCATGTTTAGAACATGATAGTGGAGGAAGACAACATAACTGCACTTGGTTGTTGTGTCTTATACATTTGAAAATATTTTTAACACCATTTCCACTTTTAAAATACACAGGCTTGAATTTTCTTCTTTAAAAAAAAATTGTTTTGGTATTTCTTCTGAAAATATTCATTATCTTCTCCTGGTTCGGAGTTATCTCACCTCATCAGCATTCAACATACATATTTTTTTTATTCTCCATTCATTTTACTTTAAGAAAATATATGCTTTTACATACTCATGAGCATTCTTGTAATTTCTGTGATCTTTTTCAGAGTTGGTAAAATTATTTGCAAAATTACAAGTATACCCGGAAGTCAAAGGGTTAAAAGGAAACTTTACTGTAACCATTCCCCAACAAAAAGTGTTTAACTGTTTTTAAAGTTGCAAAGAAAGGTATAGACACTATTAATGTCAGTAACAAATGGAAATCTTGGCAAAATAAATACTGAGAGCTTCCTAGAAAAAACAATAACAAAGGCTAGGACATCAAGAACATATTTTTTATACCTCTTTCTTGATCAATATCCAGCATTAGTCAGCAAGATTTCAAGATTTTTATTGACAACTTGCCAAACTTTGGTCCCATGGTCTGCCAGAAATCTCTCTTCACAGAGAGAACACAGACAAGGCAACGTTGCTACTCCCTGTTGTGAACGGTTTCCAGTACATACACTACGAAAGCCATAAATAGATATATAGCTATTTACAAATAAAATAAATAAAATCAAACAATTAAACGAATCATGTATGTCCCACAAGATCAAGACTAGAGATGATGACCACCCTTCTGAACCTTTTCTTTTCTTTTTTTTTGGAGCAATTTAGATACTTTCTTATGAACCATAGGAACTTTTTATGAACACTCATATCCTCAGTCGCATCAGTACACACAAAATGTTTACCTGCACTGCAAATATATATATATATATATATACACATATATATATATATACACACACACACAACGTTCACCTGCAGCAAAGTTAAATTCTGTTTTGGGAGGCTGCACACGAGTTCAATGGAAACATGTATATGACTGGCTTTCACTCAGCTATATCACCAGACACAAGTTGTGTGACTCACTTCCCCAACTTCAGCCCACATGGCCCAGTACACCTATCCATCAATCACTGCTGAGCTGACCACACGGGGCCTTACCAGGGCTGAAAAAAATGCAATATCATTTCCACAGGACCTGAATAAAAAAAAAATATTTAAAAAAAAATTAAAAACCTGCAAAAGAAAATTAGGCATAAGTACAGTCACATTTATGCAAGTAAACTGAGGACATTAAAGGATTAACAAAAAACAAAAAAAACCCAACTGAACTGAAAATAAACAACATTATACCTACTAACAAGCAAAGAAAACCAAAACGTACCAACGGGTACCTCCAAGGTGGGGGAAAAAAAACCCAAAGGATACAGCATAGTAAGAGCGCCCAATCATGAGTCCAGAAAAGACAAAACATATTCAAGACTTTTAAAAAGTGTTTGCCATGATACTACAAAGTGGGTTAAAACAAGAAAGCAAGTGGGCAACCCAAGCTAGCTGCAAATGAACTCATCGGAACAGTTCTGAAATTTGCACAATATCTGAACAAACTGCGACTGATTGTAACAAAAGATGATGAACTCAATACAGTCTGCATCGCTGGCCAAAACCACCAATCAGCTAAACCTTTTAAAGATTCCTCTTCAAATTAATTTAGATACCTGTTTGCAGATACACACGAATATCAATTTGAGAGTAATCTTTCCCCTTCTTTCCCACCCATTCCTTTTACTGCATACATGGCTGTTTGCAAAAAAAATAAAAAAATAAAAATAAAATTCACATTTCACCATGCCCCCAAGAAGGAAACTGTACAAGTTTCCAAGTGGTCCTTAACTTTTTATGAATCCTGAAATTTCTGAATGACAGCTGCAGCGCTTACTTGGGGTATCCAACTAATGACGTGTCACATTCTACACAAAACTTTTAGTGGCATAAATAAAAAGCTGAAAGCAAGGCATACTAAATGACTGGTCAACTGCTGAGTTCATGTCATGAACAAAAAACTATAAAGAGAAAAAAAGATTAATAACACAAAACAGAAATAGCAAAAAAGACAGGAATCAACCATCAGTTGGAAACCAGACATCAATTGTTTGACATACGATTGTTTGGCATCACATGACAGACATAGAGCAATCCTGATGGAATATAAAAATCAGTGTCTTTAAACAGACAATTCCACACTTCCTTCACATTGAAAATACTAAGTGACACTCCCTCTCCTCCTTTTTCAGTTTACAAACAATAACAGCTCCACACCTCCTTCATGCTGGAACTAAATGACACTCCCTCTCCACATTTGATTTCAGTTCGACAAAGTTTAAAAACCAAAGACAATGAAAAAAGCATCCAGTTTTTATCAACATCTGTGAAAACTACAAGTCAGGTGCAAGCAATGCACAAAAACTCAGAATGCTGTATGTGATATCTGGGTGCAAGCTGCCGCGAACACATCCCACCCAAGCCGCTCCCTGGAACATGTGATGACAGTCATTTCCAATCCGACCTCCAAAAACGCCCAGGGAAACCATCCCCTGGTGGTGATAAATATACAACGGTAAGACTATACAAACCCGCAATACAGGAATCCACATCAACTTGCATGCCCACTTTGTTCACATTCACTTTTAAATAGTCTAGCTTCACACAGCATTCACTCAACAGGCACACACAACAGTCTTCCCATTCTTTCTCGTTTTCTTCCTTCTCCATCCACGTGGTCCCAGAACAACGCTCCTCGGCTTTCACACTCCCCAGGACAAACCATGCAGGAACTCTTCAAACTCTGCCTCAGACAGAGCCTCGAGGTTGATGGGTGGCATCCCCAATCCCCCCTGCCCTGCCCCTCCTGGCATCAGGGGAGGGGGAGGGCCCACAGAGGGAGGTGGGTGGAACAGGGTAGAAGGGGGATTGCGGTGGGCCGGCATGGGAGGAGGTAGGTAGGAGTGGGCGGGAGGGGGGCTGAGGATGGAAGAAGAGGAAGGGAGGCCAGGGGAGGGGAAGGGGGACTGGGAGTGGGCGGAAGACACCACCATGGGCCCCGGGCTGGCCGGCACAGAGTGGATGTTCAAACCCTGAGGAGAGGACGAGTGGATGGATAATGCCTGCGGGGAAGGGGAGTGGATGGACAGGGCCTGGGGGGAGGGGGAGTGGATGGAGAGGACCTGGGGGGACGGGGAGGGGACGTCCAGGTTGATGACGGCAGGACTGAGGCAGCCACTGGAACGACCAGGCGTCTGGCGTCAGGCTGGGCCCCGGGGTGATGGTGACCGGGGTGTCCGACCCCACCTTCAGGGTCACGTCATCATCTTCATCAGAACTGTCCAGTGTCAAGTCAATGATATCCGACTTCTTGTTTTCTGTAAAGCCACAATAATTTGTCAATGAGTACTACAATGACACAATCTCTTGTTTTCTGTCAACGCACAACAATATACCCAATTAATACTACTCTCTCCTCAAAAATATGCAGACTTATACTACTTACCTTATAGACCAAAAGAAAAAAAAATGAAATATGCAAAAACACAGTCCACAAAAAAGGACTGAATTGTTTCATAACTTTGTCAACTAAAATATTTCAATAATAATTTATCTGCTGAGTAGGCTTCATACATTCTCATCCACACAAAAAAAAACCCAAGTCTCTCTTCAGCTCACACAATGAAGTGAAAGTGAAAAGGCACTGTGAAAAGAACCGGATTAATATGGAACTCAACTCCCGGCAACAGTACATGAGGGCAAAACAATATTCTATTAACTCAAAAGGTTGCTCTGCCTCTCTGAGAAACCAGACGCAAGAGTGTATGTCCGAGTGTACCAGTGTGTACATGCTTGTGTAACAGTATTTTTACCTTCTGAAACTGGAAACCAGTTGCATGTATGTTATGTGCATGTGCGTGAGTGCGCACATGCATGTTTGACAGATTTTTTACCTCTCGAAGCTGTGGCAGAAGAGGAAGCCGCTTTAGAGGAGGATGAAGAGGATGAAGGACAGGAAATGATGTGCGTCTCTTTTGGCGGTTTGATGGACGTCCAGTTGCCATCCTCGTGAAACACAATGTCGTTGCTTTCTGGAGATTGCCGAAAGATCTCCACAAAGTACCTGTGGGAATCCCATATATCTCTCATTCACATTTTACTTTTACTCCTCACACACATGCATCATTCCACATAAACACTGGCTGGTAGTTCAATAACAAAGCACTTCATTCCAGTCCACTGTAAGATTCTATTCAACTGAAAGATTTACCCATCCTTGATTTTGTAATTCAATTCAGTACATAGTTCCTTAACTTTCATACCAGGAGCATTTGCGTAAAAATATGCTACATCCTAATATTACAGTAAACAAGATTAATGAAGAATTCATCCTAAATGGAATCAACTTCAAATTCATAACAAATATGGCCACAGAAAACTTTTGTTTTCTATGTTCTTCTGACACTGATGGAATATTGCAGGGTAAAAGGACATGAGATGATTATGTGTATATAGAAATACATACTTGTAGAAGCAAAGTATTCCATAAGAACCATAAACATACATGTAGACCTATGCAAAGCACTTAATAAGAACCATAAACATACATGCAGACCTATGCAAAGCACTTAATAAAAACCATAAACATACATGTAGACCTATGCAAAGCACTTAATAAGAACCATAAGCAAACATTATGTTTCAAGCATTCATTTTTTTTTCTCCTTGTTGTACTGTATGTATGTTTATTTACAAAGGAGGCCTGTAAACACACATCAAAGTAACAAAATCTGCTCTTCTTGATGATTTCCTCATTTCCAATCAACAGTCATCTATTTCTCTGTTCAAAGCAACTGATCAACCAAAACATTTTAAAACGAACTTTCACTTAGGCGCAAAGTTTCTAGCCCCAGACAAGAAAAAAGTTCTTTTAAAGGAAATTTTCTACCTAAAATTACGTAGTTTGCACAGGACAGGAATGTCAGACCCCTGCCGGAGTCTGCACTAGTGGGTCACGGTTAAGTATGTGCAATTAAATGACGTTTTAAACAATTATGAGTAAAGAGTTTAGGTTCATGACCCAGCATACGAGGTTAAAAAAAACATTCAGTTTAAACACCTCCTTAAACTGGGACTTGGAACAGAGTTCCTGTGAAAACAACAGGAAAAGCAAGGTTCTTCTCCATCTCTCAGTATACATGAGGGAGGGGGTGAAAAGTGATGACGTACCCATCGATGATGAGTTTGTCGAAGGGGGCCGGCTTGTCACAGACGGGACAGATCCAGGTGGGTTTCTTTTCATTCATCAGCAGGAAGGTGGAGGCGTCAAAACACTGAAGGTGAGTGCAGGTGCTCGATCGACAGGGCAGAGTCATCCGCATTTTCCCCAACTAAAAACAGTTCACAAAGCAGGTCATTCCACTTTTTCGTCAAAGTCCTCACTGTAATTTTTTTCCCACTGCAGCTGGACACAGTTTAACAATATAACAAGAGAGGCAAGGCCTTCAAGACTCACTTGTGATAAATTAAGTCCCCTAGCATTAATTACAGAGTAATTTCCCTTTTTTACTATCTGCACCAAAACGTTTGCAAAATAAATAAAAATTCCATGCTTAGCAAAAGGAGTTCCTGTTTGAACAAAAAATGATAATAATGACTCCTCTTGTTGTTGTATCAGAATAAGAGGTCAAAGTGCCAAGTTTAGAGAATACAAAAAAAATAAACAGTAAATGAAGTTTGCATATAATTAGGCTTCTTTTTTTATTTTTTTGTGCCCATCCCAGAGGTGCAATATTGTTTTAAACAAAATGACTGGAAAAAACTGAATTTTTTCTATTTTTATGCCAAATTTGATGTCAAATGACAAAGTATTTGCAGAGAAAATGTCAATGTTAAAGTTTACCACGGACACACACACACACACACACACACACACAGACAACCGAACACCAAGTTAAAACATAGACTCACTTTGTTTACACAAGTGAGTCAAAAATGTTCAGTTCATGAATTTTTGATAAATGGTATTAATATTTTTCGGCATTATTCATCACTTCTATGAGTCTTTAACTCAAGGAGGATAGCCTAAAGATCAGCATGTTATCTATGTTTGTTGATCTCCTATGCATGTGTAGAAGAATTACAATACTCAACGTTATCATCACTGGTTTTGCAAAACATTTCTTTTTAGTTCAGAAAGACAAAGAAACCTAAAAGTACTATCTTACATATGAAAGTTTTTTCTTTCCAAAACTTGCATGCTTTATCACTCACGTTATATATACCATGGTGCCAAACATTACAGAACATAAAGGACACCCTTCCTTCCCTCATTCAACTGAGTCACACTGCAGACAAAAAAAAGCCATGCACTCACAGGACACATGAGGGAAACCCTGAGACTGGTTGTGGCCACCTCACTGTCAGGATCGTGGGCCAGCTTTTCTTTAACTGAAAGCAGACAGTAGTAACGTGACAGCACACTTCACCCTCCCTTCAACCACCATTAAGACTGACTCCTTTTACCTTGATGTGACCCGTTTTACCATGCATGATACGACCTGTTTTACCATGACATAACTTTACCACCACAAAACTTTTTTTTTTTTTTTTTTAAGTTATCATGTATCATCGTTCTAGTTAAAATGGTTCTTTTAATCCATGCCATCATGGTCAAAAGACCCATCTGGTATATTCCACAATTTATAAATGCTTGGTCTGATCACACAGCTGTTAAACAGAAACATCATTTGTAAAAGACAAATGCTGTGAATCCCATGCAACAAGTAAACAGTTCTGCTGTAGAACTGCATTTGGTTTGGTCTCTGAAAATAGGCGCTATGTAAGAATCAATGATAACAATGACAATGACATTAATAATCACAACTTACTTAGGGCTCGTGTGTGGTCTGGATGTCTGTTGCCAAACTGTTTTAGCCTTTGCAACAAAATGTCTGAAGAAAGCCTTCTCACCAAGTACACTGCCAGACAGTACCCCTGAAAAACCACCAGAGGACAATGATTTTCCAAACAAATGGCGCATCCGCAATAAACTGGTGTATTACAGTGACTTAGCATTGTGAGATTAAATTTAAATCCACAAGAACTTGGATGTTCATCTAACAGTCCTGAATGATACAACCTACCTACAAACACACTGACAGTCCCGAACGGTATGACCTACCAACACACTAACAGTCCTGAATGGTACGACCTACACACAGACACACTGACAGTCCTGAATGGTATGACCTACACACAGACACACTGACAGTCCTGAATGGTATGACCTACACACAGACACACTAACAGTCCTGAATGGTATGACACACACACAGACACACTGACAGTCCTGAATGGTATGACTCACACACAGACACACTGACAGTCCTGAATGGTATGACCTACACACAGACACACTGACAGTCCTGAATGGTATGACCTACACACAGACACACTGACAGTCCTGAATGATACAACCTACCCACAAACACACTGACAGTCCTGAATGGTAAGACCTACCAACAGACACACTAACAGTCCTGAATGGTACGACCTACACATAGACACACTGACAGTCTGACACCACCCACCTCCACTGACCCCTCCAGGGACCTGCCCTACATCCTCACACCAAAGACAGAGCAAACACAAAACTCACCCTCCCAAATTCTGAAGCCCAAGACACATCAAGGTGATTGGACACTGTGGGGGATATTCGACACAAGGACGTGATGTCAACTGGTCGACCTGGCCGCTTTGGTTCTACACCTGGTTTTGAAGTGGGAATAGGGTTCTGGGGGGGGGAAAACAACAACAGGTCACAGCGTCATCTACCAAAAGCACCCGGAACAGACAAATACAAATGAAAAATCAAAGCATCTGCCTTTGTATCTCTATCCTTGTAATTCCTTCTTCACTTCTTGTCTGTCTATAAAATAGCCTACAATATTTTTTTTTGCAAAATGATTGTGTGATATTCAGACTGTTCTGTCTGAATTAGCAATTCAACACACACTTTTCTGCAATTGTTACAGACTGCCGTGCATGAACAACTCTTTAACTATAGGACAGGCAGTTTCAGAAAAAAATGCTATCCATTCTTTGTCACAGAAAACATAATTACCATGTACAAGCATGCTTTGTTAATGCAAATTTTGCAATTTTTCAATTGAGAAAAACACACACCCTAAAGTGAAAACAATGAAAACACTTGGGAAGAAATCTTCAATTCAGATAAGTATTTCTTAGCACTGCAATTCTAGTGCACTTAAAATTACCCCAAAGCAATGTAACCAACGCATCAGCACACATTGCTTTCCAAAAATCTTGTAATCAAGCACAATCAAATACAAATGAATTCAACCAACTTATTTTCACACACACACACACACACACACACACACACACACACAAGCACAATGACTAAAGAATCATGGCTGATCAACAGGGAGCCAAGATGAAAAGGAACGTACCGGAAGCTGAGCCATCTTACTGTTAACCCGCACACAGATACTAGGGGGGAAGTTATCATCCTGCTCACAGCTGGTCTCCAGAAGACAGAATCTGTCACCACATGAGAAACTCTGACAGTCCAAAAGAATGAATAAAATCTGTCTCATAAAACAGAATGCAAATAAGCACATTAGTCTAAATTATCTTGATTATACAACTAACATTTATGAAAATAAACTAAAACCAAAGCAATTTTTTCATCAAATAATAGATGGAATCTAACATGAAGCCAGACATGTCAGTTATTCAACTTGTTCTGTTCAAATGTGAAGAAGTATAAGAACCTGTTCAGACAGACACTTGTTGTGCACATTAACATCAAAAATAAGAAGAAAGAAAAAGGAGAAAAAACAACACATACCTTAACTGCACCTGAACTGTGTATTCACACTTTGTGCCTGGTCGGAAATCTCTGCAAAGACAAACAACTGTTAAGGTTTGGGTTCCATGTTTTCTCCAGCAAAAATGTTATTGTGCAGACATTATTCTTTGGTTGAAACATAAACTGCAACAATTCCTGTGTCATGAATGTGAAAAATGTCTCAAAAACAGAAATTCTGACAGAAAAACAAAAGGCCAGCTTAAAAAAGAAATGGATCTGAGATCTAAGTTGGTCTGTTGCAAAATAATTTAAAAAAAACACAAAAAAAAACAAAGATATAAACATATTTCCTGATCAGTAATCTGCTGTTCAAAATTCTCACTACTTATCAATTCTATTCAGGCTCTCTAAAGGTAACTCGAGCTGACTGCACTTGTTACAATGTCAACAATGGCACTGACAGTGAGAATTACTGCAACAGATACATGAGCGATTTTATTCTTTTCTTGTAGTTGGCTGAGTGATGATACATCTTATTTTGTTCTGTTGATCAGTAATCTTTAGTACTGACATTCTGCTCTGCTGTACACAAAGCATTCAATAACAAATAGGAAATTATTTTCCTAAAATCATGTTTAATCAAACATATTCACCATGATCCACTGGTGCAGACTCCGGCAGGGGTCTGGATTCCTGAACTGTCCTAACTACAATGGACACTGTTTCCGTTAACACAAGGGAAGTAACTTACCAAGCAAGGATATCTGCCGCAGCTACTTTCAATTTCTCAACATACAGACTAGCAGTATGGACCAGAAGGTCATGGTTCAGTATGTGTAATTACACTACCTTTACTGCTTCCAGTAAAATTTTACCACTGCTGCATTCAGTACATAATAAATCTACCGTTACTGCTTTCAAAACGTTAACAGTTCCATCATAGCTGCTTTCAGTACACAACGAATTTTGCTTTGCTGCTTTCAAAAAGATATTTCCATTCCATCCATCAAACACCACAAATACAGTACAGGAATCTCCTTCTGACTCAACAAGTAACACTCACCGTGACATAGCTATATCCTGAGCTTGTTGTGGAGTGAGGTGAAACACAAAATAAGACTCCTGGAATCGACTGTTGTTCTTCGGCACTGGGACAGACAGAAGGATAAATATATATATATATATATATATATATATATATACATATGTTAAGTGTGATGAGACTGGAGGCAATTATTAAACACTCAAAACATTAGTAAAATAAACAATCACTTCATAAAAAATCATAGATATGAGTGGTATTCACTTACTCTGTAAGTGCACAACTAGTCCTTTCAGTTACGTATTTAATTTAATGTGTTGTATAAGTCTGTATTGAAAGTAATGGAGGTTGAGCAAGCGTATTACTAATCAATCACGAGTTATGTGCATGTGTGCATGCATGGACTGGACAGCAACTATGTTTGAATTGGTCCTATTACTATTTTGGCTTTAGGTCATTAACAACAATATCAACAATCTCACAGGAATACATGACATCAACTTTCAATAGCTCCTCAAGTTAAATATTCAAGCATTTTCTTCTCCAAATCGAAGATTCCTACATACTTAAACTTGTAGGCTTCAGCAGCTCTCCCAGTATGTCATAGAATGGTAGTCGTTTGAAGCGCACATCTGGATGAACTGGGATAGCGGATGTCATTGGTCCCACAGCTGCCAGATTCTTGGTGCTGAAATCCAGCGCCCCTGGAAACATTACATACACAGTGAGTTTACTGTCAACACTACAACCCGTGAGTTTGCAGGCACATATACATGTGCGTGTTGTGCGCTGTGCGTGAATGTGCGTGAAACAAAACAATCAAAAGTGCTTTTTATGGATATGTGTTTCATAAAGGTGGCTGTATTATTGTTGGCTGATTTGTTTGTGTGTACATACATTGTTTTCTATGCATATACATCTGTTTGCCAGTAACTAACCTCCTCCTCTAGACTATCTTTTTCATTTAATCCTTCAATTTGTATGCATAATTTATGTTGCACACTTTGCAACAAGACTTGATTCGTCAGTTCTAAATGTACCTTCATGCAAAAGTGCAAAATGTGTGTGTTTGAGTGTCAGTTTTCACTCTGTGTGCCAGTGAATGTGCAAATGTGTGCAAACATGCATTCGCTGCTGTCTTGTTTACGCTTCTTAGATTGTCATTCTGAAGCAACCTTTCACAATAAACAATTATATAAAATATATTCTTTGATGGCAGTTAACAATACAATGGACATGTGTCACAGTCACAACTTCTTGAAACAGCTAAAAACAATACAGTACATGTACACAAATTATGAATATAATCCCTACTTACCAATTGGGGCCATCCCTGGATTAACCATCTGCTGTGTTGGCTCTCCTCCCGCAATTCCGCCGGGCGTCTCCAGCCGACGCCTCTGGTTTGATGCATATATTTGCCTGTCAACAAAAACTACCTTATACTTTGTCAGTATTCTTGAACCCTAAAGCTTGGGGTTTGAGACATGAAGGCTCCCACACTTTAGTGTTAACTGATGACCAATGCACCACCACAGATCCAAACATGGAGGAATACATTCAACAGTGACAGTGAACGTTCAAATGAGAGACAAAGGCAGGCTGCTAGCATCTGTGTTTGAACAAAAAATATTTCCTGTAATGCTGATGAATCTTTTGAAGTTGAACTTCAGCTTTAGATCCCAGCTAAAAATTTTTTTTTTTTTTTTTTTTTTTTTTAAACCTTACTAACAGCAGTCATTACGTGCATTGCCAGATCAGCAGCTGACATAATTTCAGAAAAGTCTGGAGTCAAATGCATTGAAATTTGAACAGTGTAACTTAAGTGACAAATGTGTGCAGTAGTAACAACAGCAAACACACCTGTAAACATTAAAAAAAAAAAACTAGTTTCCGGCAGTTTTATGCTAAAATATTTACTGACAGCAGAGATACGACTTCAAAGACTGAAAATTCATAAAAATCTCAATTTTCATTATTTTGACCCTAGTGAAATGTTTTTTTCGTAAACAGCTAAGAACAGCCAGCAGCAACTTTAACCGGGTTTTCGCATGCTGCGTCACATATATTCTACAACATGTCAAACATCAAGCAAGAGCATAAGAAAATAAACAGATTTGGCAGTAAAAAAGACAATACAAAAACACATGAAAAAAGTCTCGAATTCAACACCAATCTATTATAGTACTGATTACAAGACAGTAATATGACAATACACAATGTTAACCAATTACCTGTACAGCTCCCTAATCTTTATCTGGACAGGCGTGGAGCAGCCTTTCTGTACAAGCACCAAAGCACGCTGCAGCAGTTCCTGCTTACGTCCACCTTTGTTCCTTCCAGCATACCCCAACAGTACTTGAAGCTCCGATACTCGAAAGCTCATAACCATGTGCTGAAAAAACATGGTTGTAAGCCCATGAATTTTCACAATTCATCACTACATGTTTTTAAACAATAATCTTCATGACCATTTGCCTTTACTTCAGGTTTTTCACACCAGTGATGTAGAAAAATTGAGTAAACAACAATAAATCAGCAAAATCGATGAGCTATGAGATTATAAAATTGAAGTTTCAAGCCAGTGACACACTCAGTAATATTTCACATTCCCATATCGTCCACAGACCAAGACACAAAATAACTTCAGTCATCACTCCTTGGTTTAAGCTCCTAGTATATCAGGGCACATACTATTTACTTTATTCATAAATGATCTCCCTTGCGAACTAAAGAGTACATGTAAAATTTTTGCAGATGACACAAAATTATACAACTCTCCTAAATTCTATCAGGATTTACACAACGATATTTAAACATTAGTAAAATGGTCAGACACATGGAATCTATATTTCAATGCTCAAAAATGTAAAGTACTTCATACTGGAAAATCAAACCCAGAGAAAGAGTATATAGTGGAAACCAGAGACAAAGAAATAAAAGTATCAAAATGTGATGAGGAAAAAGACTTAGGTGTCACATTTGACAAAGATTTATCATTTGACAAACATGTAACAAATAGTATAAACAAAGCGAACAGAATGATTGGAATAATACAAAAAGAACATTTACATTTACAGATAAGGTTACTTTCCTACGGTTATATAAAACATTAGTTAGACCTATCCTAGAATATGTAAACACTGCATGGTACCGAACGCAAATAATTATAAAGCAGTCACAAGCCAAAGATATAAACAATATTCCAGAACAAATTTCTGAAAGTTTACATTTAGTAACAGAGTAACAAATTATTGGAACATATTAACAAACAATATTAAACGTGCACCAAGTATAAATACTTTTAAGAACCAAAAAAAAGGAAAAAAAACAAAAACTTTTAAGAACCTCATAGATAAACATGAGTTATTGACAAAAATGAAATAAGACTTTGATGGATAAAATGACTGAGCTAGTCAACGACTTGGACCAACAATAAAAAGGAGTAAAATCTGAAGAGGCATAAAAAGCCAAAAATAGCTAAGTTGTATATAACAACGCCCCAAATCCTTATCCTCATCCTGAAAACTCAGATGGGGGTTGAATGGAGTTGATTATCACTGAAACAGAATGAAGACTACTTACTTTTTTTTTTATAATGCTGCTTTAACTGTTATATTCAGTCACCTGTGATTCCTCAATTTGATGTTATGTTATAATATCGAAATTTCTTCCTGTTTACTTTTTCTTCAAAAACACTGTTCAGAAACAAGCAGTGAAGCACCCTTGTGATTCATTACGGAACTCCTGTGATTCTTTACTGAAACACTGTGAACCTGAGCAAAAAGACCGCTGACAACAGACTTGATTGTATAAATTGCCTGGTGATAAAACAAGGAAGTTCTGAATGGTTTGTCCCGTCGTCTAATCTCGTGGGTGTAATACAACGTGAGTCGAGCAGTAACAGAATATAGTGGGGGTGGATAGATCTGCCAAAAAATATCACTTTTCCATAGGCTTTACAGGATTTGTAAACCCAGATTATCGTAATAAATCATTTCGTTAACCAACAGCAGTGTTCTTCTGCTACAGAAGAAGTATTAACACGATCTGTTCCAAACAACAACAACAAAGGGACCAGAAAAGAGTACTGTGAACGGCACTGCGAGTAGATCTAGTTCCGAAGTACCTCAGGTAACACAACAGGAACTGATAATAAAGAACAACGACGAATGTGTCCAGAAAAAAAAAATACCAGCAATCACGTTTTCATACTGCTGAGAATGAGATATTAAATACCAGATACGACTGAAAATCCTCAATCTTGTTGTATAATGTTAAGTAACTGGTACTGTGTCCTCACGGATGGCAGACAACATGAGTACTTCTCAGTCTCACTGTCAAAGGGGAGGAAACGATTCGACATGTGATCACATAGTAATATACCACACATATCTACTACATTTCAACACATCCCATTACTAACAAACATCAGCTTTGCTGTACTGGACGAAAACAGTCACTGTATTCTGCTTCGATAAAAGAAGAGGAAACTGAAAATAAACCTTGAGCTCCTCGGAATCCGCCATTTCCAAACATCATGTTATTCACTGCGCTTGCGCACAACTACAATTTACAGTCTGAACACTGAACCTGAAGTAGAAGTTGTGCTGGAGTTCCGTGGCGTCAGTGTAGTGTGTTTTGGGCAAGTCAGATCTTACGGAGCCCATCCCTCTCCACATAAGATTTTCTTGTCTTGCAGGTAGAATTACATGGTTACCAGTAACCTGACTTCCAGACCCAGGCTTTGACACACAACCGACAGACCCGGCTGCAGTGAACAGTTCCTCAGTGCTGCACTACTGACTTGACGGTGGGGGAGAATGATATGTTGGCTATGTATCATGTATGTTTTCTTCATTCCATTAGTTCATCAATTCGTGGATTTTTTTTTCTTATCAATGCTCTTCTCTCTCTCTCTCTCTCTCTCTCTCTCTCTCTCTCTCTCTCTCTCTCTCTCTCTCTCTCTCTCTCTCTCTCTCTCTCTCTCTTTAGAGAATTGATTGATTAAAAAAAAAATGATAGCAAGTCTATTAATCAGCTCAGTTGCAAATGAAAATACGAATACTTCTTCATACCTCATGAATAATATAATTATCTGCTGATACATTAAACTGATTATCATTTCTCTGCCATCGCACATCAGATGCCGGATAATTAATGACTGAATCGAAAGACAATGATTTGGAGATTCTAAAATCATTTTGTAATGCGGAAAAGAATATTGACTCTGAAATGGTAATTACAACTGTTAGTGTCCACGAAGTATTGCTTTAAAACGACTGAAGCAGACAGCAACGCGTGGTATTGATGGATTAGATGGTAAAATTCTTCAGTAAATTAGCTGCTCCTATTATACGGCTGAAACTCTCACATACATATACAATCTTTGCATAACCAAAAACACTTTCCCGGTTAATTTTAAGCAAGCAAAAATAAAACCCTTGTACAAATCAGGAAACCCTGATGAACATTATAATTTCCGCCCAATTTCTATTCTGTCAGTGCTTTCAAAACCATCAGTTAGAGCAACTGACATATCTATAAATGTCTTCCATCTCATCTAAACAAATACAGCCACTTACATCCTGATCAATCCGGTTTCAAAGCCAAACACTCTTGTCATACGGCATACGGCATTGGTTAAACTTTCCTTGAGAGATGGCTTTCTAACATGAACAGAAAACAATTCACTGGAGTTCTCTGTGTCGATTTTGCTAAAGCATTCGACGTCATCGATCATGAGTTTCTCCTTAAGAAGCTTGCAGTACATAATCTTCCGATGCCCTGAAGTTTGTTTCATCATCTCTGTTTAATAGACAACAAGGGGTATACCTAAATAACAACATGTCTACTTTTCTGCCAAGCGAATTCGGTGTACCACAAGGATCTGTGCTTGGTCCTATATTTTTCTCACTGTACATCAACGACTTACCTTTATTCACAAAATCATCATGCCAACTGTTTGCCGATGACACTACCGTCGATACTTATCACACAGATCCACTTGTATGTAGCAGTTTGCAGGAAAATATAAACATTCTTATTAACTGGTCACAACTGAATTATTTGTCCCTTCATCCGAAAAAAACAACTAAATTAATGATAGCTTGTACCAGACAAAAACGTCAAAATTTAACCACCAACTTACGCCCCCTCTATATCAACAATGAAAGAATTGAAGAAGCGTCAAATCATAAGCTACTGGGAGTAACCATTGACAATAACTTATCCTGGTCAGCACACATTCAAACCCTTACCAGCTTAAAAAGATTAACAACTTTTTAAACATACATGCTTGAAAGATCTTCTTTTATTCTTTCATTCAATCATCCATTGATTATGCTCAGTTCTACTCTTTGGGATCTGGCTAGTTACAATATGATTAAATATTTAGTTAATGTCAAAAACGCGCCATCAAGCTTGTCTTAAACAAGTCTACTTCACTAACAGATGCTGACTACAAAGCTCTCAACATTCTCCAGCTTAAGTCCAAACTGCTGTTCAATAAAGGAATCTTTATGCATAAGATTTTTCACGGAAATGCTCCAATATCTATTGGAAATATGTTCACTTTCAACGAGTTTCAGCATTCTCACAAAATCGATCTTCCTTTACCAGCAATTACATTATATAAATCAAGTCTTTTGTACTCAGGAAGTTGGTTATGGCCCGAACAGACTTCCTCCATATTTAAAACATGAAGCAAATTTTAAAAGATTCAATACACAAAACCACGGATTTCTGATAGATAACTCAAATCTTACAGCATTTTTTCCTGACATGTACTGATTCAACCTGTGTCAAATACCAAGTTGTCCTATTCTCCATATGCTTCTCTATTAGTTTCAACATAAATCTTTTTTTTTCCTTTCTTTCTTTCTATTCCCCCCCCCCCCCCCCCCCCCCCCACACACTTTTTTTTTTTCTTTCTTTCTTCTTCTTCTTCTTCTGCGTTCGTGGGCTGCAACTCCCTCGTTCACTCGCATGTACACGAGTGGGCTTTTACGTGCATGACCGTTTTTACCCCGCCATGTAGGCAGTCATACTCCACTTTCGGGGGTGTGCATGCTGGGTATGTTCTTGCTTCCATAACCCACCGAACGCTGACATGGATTACAGGATCTTTAACGTGCGTATTTGATCTTCTGCATGCGTTTACACACGAAGGGGGTTCAGGCACTTGCAGGTCTGCACATATGTTGACCTGGGAGATCGTAAAAATCTCCACCCTTTACCCACCAGGCGCTGTCACCGTGATTCGAACCCAGGTCCATCAGATCGAAAGTCCAACGCTTTAACCACTCGGCTATTGCGCCCGTTGTTTTTTTTTTTTTTTTTTTTTTTTTTTTTTTTTTTAAAGCGTACATGTACCATGTATGTAAAATGAACAAGTATAGGAACAATCCCGCCCCACCCTCTCTCTCTCTCCCTTTCTCTCGTCGCTCTCTCTGCCTGTCTGTATGTCTGTCTGTCTGTCTTTGTCTATCTGTCTCTATCCATCTAGCCATGTAACTATCTCCTTTTCTTCTTCTCATATTTCCGTGATTTTTCTCTTGCTTATTCATTTTTTCCTCCGTTTTTTTTCTTTTTGCTGTTGTTTATTTGTTTGTTTTCGAGGGCTGGATGAAAAGAAAATATGTATGTGTAATCTATCATGAAAAGAAAGGATGTATGCTTAATCTATTACCCTCAGAAAATAAAAATGATTCATTCATTCATTCATTCTCTCTCTCTGTGCTTTAATCTTATTTAGTATTGTGCAGTGTAGACCCAATTAAGGGCGCCCGGGACTGGATGTAAAAAAAAAAAAAAAGCACACCAGTGCTTATCTATTATCCTCGAAATAAAGTTTTGTTGTTTTTTTTGTTTGGGTTTTTTTTGTGTTTGTTTGTTCGTGTTTTTTTTTTGTTTTGTTTTTTTCTGCCCATCATCTGTACCATTTCAGTGGCATTACTCCCACGCCGCTCTTTTAGATTCCTCCATACACGACCACACCCGGGTTCGTCTGTCACAGTTCCATCGTCGGCAGTCCGCAGGGAACCATCGATGTCAGGTCGCCAGGAGGCCACACACCAGAGGAGACCCTGTACTGCTGCTGAGTCACTTCGGTGGTGTTCAGTGGTGCCTGTTCTGATTCAACGTACTTAGGACACCACCTACTAAGCCCCCTACTAACGACAATAATAGATTAGTCGTGGAGCCAGACTGAGTGAGCGTCCCTCCCAGAATGGAGACCGCCACAACGTCCATCAAACAACAGGCCCCCATGAATCTGCCGACACTGAAGACATGAAATAAAGACGTTTGTATTGTCTTCTCTCTCTCTCTCTCTCTCTCTCTCTCTCTCTCTCTCTCTCTCTCTCTCTCTCTCTCTCTCTCTCAGCCAGTCATTGCCATGGTTTTGACTGAGTATTTTAACTTTGTCCCAGTCCCGGCCACTGCACTGGAACAAATGCACACTTTAATCGGCTGACTGATTGACCGTCTCACTTGTGCTGGGCTTCAGTTGGCGGGTGGCGTGTCTTGGACAAGTCAAATCTTACTGTACGGAGCCCGTCCTTCTCCAAATCATATTTTACTTCTTCTTCTTCCATTAATGTTCAGCGGTCATAACTTTGACCATTACTAACATTTGTCGTGGTCATGCATGCTGGGTATTTTCGTGTCTACATAACCCACCGAACACTGACATGGGTTACAGGATCTTTAACGTACGTATTTGATCTTCTGCGTGCGTATACACACGAAGGGGGTTCAGGCACTAGCAGGTCTGCACATATGTTTACCTGGGAGATCGGAAAAATCTCTACCCTTTACCCACCAGGAGCCGTTACCGTGATTCGAACCCGGGACCCTCAGATTGAAAGTCCAACGCTTAAAACCACTCGGCTATTGCGCCCGTCTGAAGTCTTGTCACGTCAGGTTTACTTCCCAAACGCGGCAGGCAGAATTACATGGTTACTGACCAGAGATTCGATCTGACTTCGAGACCCAGGCTTTTGACACACAACCAGCTGACCAGGCGACTGTAGTGGAGAAAAAAATTAAATTTGGTGAACAGTTGCTCCGTGCGGCACTCCCGGCCAGCTTGAATGACTGTTTACAGTGTTGAGGGGGAGGAAGAAGAAGGATAGGTTGGCCTGTGTATCGTGTGTTTTTTCATTGCATTATTTCTTTCATTTGTGGATTTTTTTCTTATCAGCTCTCTCTCTGTCTCTGTCTCTGTCTCTCTCTCTCTCCGAGGCTCTCTCTTCTTGTGATTTTGGATTATACTATGTAGTATGGCATACGGTAGCGCGGCATGCTATGACTACGTGTAGCATTATGTAGTGTAGACCCTGTTTCAGGGCGGGGCCTGGATGTTAAAATCAAAAAAGCGCGCCAGTGCTCAGTTATCTATCATCCTCGAAAATAAAGAATCTTGTCTTGTCTTGTCTTGTCTTGTCTTGTCAATTGTCCTCTCTCTCTCTCCCTCTCTCTCTCTCTCTCTCTCAGCCAGTCATTAAACTGATGGCAGTATTTTATCTGAGTCCGAGTCTCGGCCAGCACAATACCCCCGAAAACGGAGTATGGCTGCCTACATGGCGGGGTAAAAACGGTCATACACGTAAAAGCACACTCGTGTGCATACGAGTGAACGTGGGAGTTGCAGCCCACGAACGCAGAAGAAGAAGAAGAAGAGGCCAGCACAATGAATGCACACTTTACTTGAGTCGGCGGCTGACTGACGGACCCAGTGACCGTCTTACTAATGCACAGTACATCACTGACTGCATGGAGCTCAGCATCATAGCACAACTGAACTGACACTGAGGAACTGGTGACACTGCGACGGAACCAGTGCGGGTTAATACCGGTTCCTCTGCCTGTGTGGCAACTCAGTTATGTCCGTTTGGGACAGTCTGTGTTCCATCAGTTCATGCTCTCGCCCGCGGCTTTCCCCGCCCGGTCCAAGTTTAACTGGAGAAATCATACTGAGCGCCGATTGTCATTCAGGCCCGGAATGTGGCTGACGATACACCAAGGTCTCCGTGTGCAGCACTGACTTGACGGACAACAGTGGCGCGTTGTCTCGAAAAGAACCCATGCACTTACCGTGGCCGTGCAACTCAACTTTGTTGTCCTCTGGCAAAATCGGGTAAATCCCTCTGATAGGTGCACTCAGTGACAAATATACGCATGCACTCAGCTGAGGTCTGTTCAGTGCTCAGTGGCTAGGCATCTGCCTAGCCGGCGGATCTGGTTAGCGTATATGGATTTGTCTGAATCAGCTCAACACAGTAACGCCTCCGGCAGTGAGAAGCCAGTGAGCTGAAACTGAAACTGAAAGAGAACAACAGTGCAGTAGGCATACCGGCAGAAGGCTATACTCAGTGCCGCCGCAGTCAGGCTGCGACATTTCTTCTCGTTTCTTTTTTTTTTTTCTTTTTTTTCCGACGTTGATGAAGGTGTACATGGAAAAGCATGTGATTATTTATCAGTCATCTCGCCTTGACTAAGCAACGCAGGCTTCCTTGAAACCGTTACTGAAACTTTGTCACTGTTAGTACGTCACAGTGTTCAGTGACATGGCTATCAACACACACACACACACACACACACACACACATTCACACATACACACGGTACTGTGACACGCACGCACGCGCACGCGTGCACACACACACACACACACACACACACACACACACACACACACACACACACACACACGGTACCCGGCCGCGGCTGTGACACGCACGCACGCACACACACACAGACACACACTGACGCGCGCGCGCACACACGGTACAGTGTGACACGTGCGCGCACGCACGCACGCACGCACACACAAACAAACAGACACACACACACACACACACACACACACACATACACTGTCACAATGATATATAAACGCTCAATGGCAAGCACGAAGACACTGACTACGCGGCACCGCACTGACACACACGCACTCACGCACACGGCACGTGCGCGCGCGCGCGCGCGTGCGCACACACACACACACATACACTCACACACACACACACACACTGTCAGTGACGCGCGCGCGCGCACGCACGCACGCACACACGCTGTCACACACACACACATTGAAAGTGACACACGCGCGCATACACTCACACACTCGCGCGTGCGCGCGACTATTCAAGATTCAAGATTTAATTTCCTTTCACCCGTTTTGGGGTATGGATGATTACTGCATGGACTGAGGATTACAAATAAGAATATATATATAAAAAAAAACAACAAAAAAGAGGTATTTTACATGATATTCTTCTGTTTTTTTTTGTTGTTTTCTTGTATGCTTATCTCCTTTCCTAAATCTTCAGACAAAAAGTGGTCCGCATCGTTCGGCTAACGTGTAGGGCTAATCCTCTTAGTACAAGGCTATGCGTGATAGGACGTAAAACACAAATATGGCAGCAACAACAACAACAACAATAACAACCCCCTCCAGATGTTTAGGTGCCTTTGAGTGAAAACTAGCAGGACCGGTTTTACAGCTCCATCACGACCACAGCCTTCTTCCGCAGTGGCAGTTCTCGGGTTGTTGACAAGGGGTTTGGCCCGTAATGGTACTTTCACTTTTGTACAAGTTCTTTCAACCTATCCATCCATCGGTCCAAGAAGTAAATACCAACTTGATAAAGAGGATGGTGCACGGCAGATCAAGTCTACTGAGGGTCGCTGAAGAACACTGCTTGCATAGTCGCAACTGTCTAATCCTGTCTACTGAAAATTTTAACTTGTCATTTTCTCAGTTCCCTTGTAGCAGAAAGGGCAGTAAAAACTACAATACTACCCTCAGTTAAAGACGCAAAGCTGGGTAATCCTTTGTGTAGAATTTTCAAAGGCATAAGAGGAGCTATAGTGACTAAATAACTGACTTTTTCTGGAGTTTTTCTGGTTCTAATTTCACTCATCAGACAGAGGCAATGTCTGGACACTGACTTCAGTTGTGACACACAAACGTGTCGAGATCACTCAGTTCAGTGACGGAATCTGATGGTCCAGCAAGGCGGGCTGGCTTCCGCCGCGGATTTTTCCAGTTCCCGGAAAACTCACTGCTGCCTGTTACCACATCCTCACCAATTCCACTGGTCAGGCTGACTCTGTTGTGCCGGCTTTTTGTTTTTGTTTTTGTTTCCTCTCTACTCTTCACCATGTCAGTTGTGTCGGGGCGATCCCGCAGTCCGGGTAAGGCATCTTCTTCTTCTTCTTCTTCTGCGTTCGTGGGCTTCAACTCCCACGTTCACTCGTATATACGCGAGTGGGCTTTTACGTGTATGACCGTTTTTACCCCGCCATGTAGGCAGCCATACTCCGTTTTCGGGGGTGTGCATGCTGGGTATGTTCTTGTTTCCATAACCCACCGAACGCTGACATGGATTACAAGATCTTTAACGTGCGTATTTGATCTTATGTTTGCGCATACACACGAAGGGGGTTCAGGCACTAGCAGGTCTGCACATGTGTTGACCTGGGAGATCGTAAAAATCTCCACCTTTACCCACCAGGCGCCGTCACCGTGATTCGAACCCAGGTCCCTCAGATTGAAAGTCCAACGCTTTAACCACTCGGCTATTGCACCCGTCACATCCTCACCAATTCCACTGGTCAGGCTGACTCTGTTGTGCCGGCTTTTTGTTTTTGTTTTTGTTTCCTCTCTACTCTTCACCATGTCAGTTGTGTCGGGGAGACCCCGCAGTCCGGGTAAGACATCAATTTCATCAGTCGCATACCTTGCCTACCTGAAAACATAACTTACCACCACGACAACGACGCATCCACACTGAGTAGCTGGAGCAAATCTTCTACAAAACTAGATATAGGAGGGCTGGTTTCCTCCCACGTACCATCCGGGATTGGAACGCCTTGCCCCAGAGAGCCGTGGAGGCCAGCTCAGTCGATGGTCTCCACGATATAAATACCTGAATATACCTTTTTTGAGAAACCTATGTAGACCTAAATGTATCTTCCGCAGACCCCCTTTTATTCAGTGTAGTCAGGTCTTGACTGTGATCACTCAACGGAAGGAACTGAGGAAGCAGGGAACCTTTAGTACGATATTTTGCAGTTAATCACCACACTGACAACACACACACACACAGACACACACACACACACACACACACACACACACACTGAGAGAAAGAGTGGGCGGATGAAGGAAAGAGAGCAGGGAACATGACAGAAGAAGAGCAGACATTATCTTCAAATGATACACCACACACTTGCAAATCAACAAATGCGTGCGCGCGCGCGCGCGCACACACACACACACACACACACACACACACACACACACACAAGCAGTTGTTAGTTTTTCATTAGAAAGATGTTATATTGTTATGCTTTAAAACATTAAAAAATTTTTTTTTAAACAGAACAAAACTTGCGGCTGAAATCGATCATTTTCTATATGCAGCACACCGTGACGCCGGCACACGCACGCACGCACAAACGCGCAAACACGCACGCCGGCACACATACTATCACGGCTTACTCGCACAACAGATTTCTCTCTCCCCCCCCCCCCCCCCACCCCCGTGCCCCCCCCCACCACCCCACCACCCCCCCGCCCCGGCATCCCCGCCCCCTCGACTTTTTTTTCCTACCCTCGTCTAATATCACTTACAGTGAAAAGACGTTAAACTGAAGAACTGACGAACGAACACAGTAACAAGCACAAGCACACTTGATCACACTCAGTCTCTCTCTCTGTCTCGCCGCCTCACACATCCGTTCCAGCTCAGTTCAATTGAATTATTTACTGTAGAAATGTATGTTTGATTCTGTGAATATCTATCTATGTATACGTATATCGGTAGATATACCTCAGTAAATATATATATGTATATATATATATCATATACTGATACACACACGTCCATCTCTCTCACCCTACAGTCTCTGGTATCTGTGTGTGTGTGTGTGTGTGTGTGTGGTACTTGCATGCAGTTAGAATTCCAATTACAAACTGAACTATGATCACAGGCTATCATATGCCAGGTTGTGACCTTGACCGTCGGTTAACCTTCGATTTTCTTCAGTCAAGTTAGGTTTCTTTATTGCTTTACCAATAACCAGTCATAAGACATTTAAGTTTGATTAAAATTGGATGTAGGACACGGTCTCTTTCAAGGTTTTTGTGTGTGCTATTTTGGCAACTGATGACTTGACCGTGACCACTGACCTCTCATTCTGCTTAACATAGTATCATAAAGGCTGACTTTAATTAAGGGTCTCTTTCATACCGTCGTACCAAACATGGTAGATAGCTACCAACGTTAAGTTTCACACGCACGCACGCACGCACGCACGCTCGCACACACACACACACACACACACACACACACACCGTGGCACACACACACACACACACACACACACTCACTCTCACACACACACACACCGTCACACACACACACACACACACACACACACACACACACACACACACCGTCACACACTGACACACACACTGCACCAGAAAAGAATACAGAACAGTTTCAGTTTCAGTTTCACAGTAGCCAAGGAGGCGTCGAGTCACTGCGTTCGGACAAATCCATATACGCTACACCACATCTGCCAAGCAGATGCCTGACCAGCAGCGTAACCCAACGCGCTTAGTCAGGACTTGAGAAAAAAAACAAAACCTCAGTGAAAGATAAATACATAAAAAAGCCACTACTACTACTAATAATAATATGTATAACTGAGGCACAAAAAGTTGATGACTGAAGTCAACTATAAGCGTACAAAAAAAAAAAAAAAAAAAATATATAATAATAATAATAATGTAATTAAAAAATAAATAAATAAATGAATAAATGATAATAACAATAATAAGAAGAAGAGGAAGAAGAAGAAGATAAAAAAAAAGAAAAAAAAGAAGACAACAATGATGATAAATAAACAAATAAAGGTAAAAAATGCAGACACACATTCACACATACACACACACTGATGTGCATAACAGATATGCACCAAACATTCAGTTTCACAGATATGAAAGCACAGTCAAATACACATAAACTGACGTACATGAGCCCCAACACACACACACACACACACACACACACACACACACACACACACACACACACACATTACCCTGCACCCCCTCTAACCCCCTCCACACACTCATTTCTAGGCTACGTATCGCAGCTTCCACGGCACGCACACACACACACACACACACACACACACACTGGACAGCGGAAGAGCATGTTATGATGACACACACTTAATTGTGTCCTGGGTCCTGTGGCTGACATTTGAAACAAAAACAAAACAAAACTGAGACTGAAACATCAACAAGGATTTGGCAGTGGCAGTTGGTCCGGTCGGTACAACCGCCAATTCCTAAACGTCCGTTGCAGTTTAAACTGAAAATGCCCGTATGAATGACAAGTCAACGTTTGGACATAGACACTAATATTTTTTTTAATTTTTTTTTTTATCTCATTGTCTATGATTTGGAGGGGGTGATAGAGGGTGGGTGGTCAAGGAAAGCCCACTTGTGTCCGGTTCGTGCCCAGACAAGTAAACAGCGGGGTTTCGTCAGCAGCAATTTTGCGTCATGTTCCAGTTATAGCAACTGACGTCAGACGGACGGATTTCCCGCTGTTTAATAATATATTGATATTGGTCTGTGAAGTTGCACTACCTCTAATCTGTGGTAAGTTTGGCTCTTTAATTCTCATAATCATGCGGAAAACCTTATGCTTTGAAGTATTTCCGAAATGTTTTCGAAGCGAAGGATTTGATGTTTGGGCAAGCACAAGGCGGGGTGGGGGTGCGGAGGGATATGATGGAATGTCACATGATTGCAATCCATGCTGGTCTGACTAAGGTGTAACAGGAAGTTGGAAAATGTGGTCTTCCTCTAACTGGTATACCAGTTCGGGCGGGTGACTGCCCCTGCGACAATCTTAGCGAGTTCACGGATTTGTTGACAAAAAACCTTAGAGCAACTACATAATATTATAACTGTTTAAAAATAAGGGTAAATGACCAACACAAGCCAGAACAGTTTAGATAACGCACAAAGAAGGCCGCTGTCACGTGTGAACCATGGTTGTTTTTTTCCCGTTCACAACACGTCACAACACAACAGACCCTTCAAGTTTCAGGGCCGTGATGCCGCATTTACCTCGTCAGTTGCACAAAATTGCTTTCACACTTGTCACTGTTTTATTTGTGCGTGCGTTTATCTTTTAGTCTATATTGTACTTTTTTCTACTTTGTCATGTCAGTTTTGGTACTGTATGCGTGTGCAGTGCTGTCAAAATACAGATACTGAGCCACGGGGTAGAGGATGAGGTATGTGAGTGTATGCATGCCTACACTGTGGGAGCAACAGGATATTGGAACGTATATATATATATATATATCTTTGTATGTACGTGTGTGGGGTTGGGGGTTGGAGATATGGGCGAATGGGTGTGTGCTTGTACAAGTAAGTGTTCATCTCTGTGAGTGTGTGTTTGTGTGTGTGTGTGTGTGCCGTGGAAGCTGCGATACGTAGACTAGAAATGAGTGTGTGGAGGAGGGGGTAGAGGAGGTGCAAGGTAATGTGTGTGTGTGTGTGTGTGTGTGTGTGTGTTGGAGCTCATGTACGTTTATATGTATTTGACTGTGCGTTCATATGTGCTTGTACAAGTAAGTGTTCATCTCTGTGAGTTTGTGTGTGTGTGTGCCGTGGAAGCTGCGATACTAGAAATGAGTGTGTGGAGGAGGGGGTTAGAGGAGGTGCACGGTAATGCGTGTGTGTGTGTGTGTGTGTGTGTGTGTGTGTGTGTGTGTGTGTTGGAGCTCATGTACGTTTATATGTATTTGACTGTGCTTTCATATATGTGAAACTGCATGTTTGGTGCATTTCTGTTATGCATGTGTGGGTGTATGTGTGAATGTGTGTCTTCATATTTTACATTTATTCGCTTATTTATCACCATTGTTGTCTTATTTATTTATTTATTTATTTATGTTTTATTATTATCATTTTATTAGTATTACTAATATTATTACTACTACCTTTTTCTATATTATAATTATTATTTATTTATTTATTTATTTATGCAAGCTTATCTATTATTTATTCCCCCGTTGTTGTTGTTTTTTTGTTGTTGTTTTTTCTCAAGGCCTGACTAAGCGCGTTGGGTTACGCTGCTGGTCAGGCATCTGCTTGGCAGATGTGGTGTAGCGTATATGGTTTTGACCGAACGCAGTGACGCCTCCTTGAGCTACTGAAACTGAAACTGAGCCACGGCCGGCCCCGGGTAACCGGCTCAGCCGGCCGTGCCGTGACACTTGCCCGGTTTACACATGATGATGTGACAGACCCGGCTCGAATAATGACAGAAAGACATGTCCAAATACCACAGAGTAGTACACACGGCACACACACACACGGCACACACACACACACACACACACACACACACACACTGACACTGACACACACACTGACACACACACACACACACCGTGCACACACACACACACCGTGCACACACACACACACACACACACACACACACACACACACACCGTGCACTGGGATGATTCAGTACACGGCCGCCAGTGTCAGTGGCATCAGCCGTGCAGTGCCGCCGGCTTCAACACGGGCACTAATGTCTTCATATCTTAGTATAAAACAAAACTGAGCAAAACTGCAGAACTCCAGTTTAGCAGATGCTGTTAAATACAAAACAAACATCAGATTGCCAGATGCAGTAGCAAACTTAAAAAAAAAAAGAATTTATGATAATACACTGATGAGTCAAGTCGTACCAATACTGTCAGTTTTGGCTCGCGGCGCGGCTCAACCGCTGATATCAGTGATAAAACCCACAGCATGCCTACTTTGAAACTTATTTCCTATTATTGTTTTGCTTTTTAAAGTTCTTGTTCGGAGAGTCAAATTTGCAACCAACATCTGAAATGAAGTACACGCATTCGGTGAACTTGATGTGAAGCCGCGGGACACTGAACTTGAAATGACTCAGTGACAACGTTCCGTGTTCACTAAATTTGCAATAAGTAAACTAAGCACAGAATAAGGACGACATCCCCAGGAAAAACACCATGGATCACTGAGGGGAAACAGCATTAAAATAACAATACAAATGATAAAGTAAAATAGAATAAATAAAAATTAGCTCGTGCTTGGGCGCACAATGCTCTGTCCGTAATTGGAATCGGGACATTCGTAAACAGTATCCTGATTACGATTTCATTCCCAAATTGTTCATGCGACATCCTTGCCAAGCGTTGTATTTATACATTTTGAGAAAAATAAGTTCCTTGAATGTTTATTATAAACATACTCAATTTTTATGAAATCAATACGCAAAGAATATACTAAATGCAAATGATGTTAAGGATATCATATATGGAATTAGATATTTTTGTTATCCTACGTTTTGTAATTGTATTTTCACTGGGTAGAAAGTGTCATTTTCTGCGAACGATTCACGCCATATTGGATATTTCTATTTATACCGTAGTAATTTCCATTCCCTAAAATAGCACAAGTTGTGAGATTTTTACCGAAGTTGATTTTACTGGACAGTAAAAATAGCATCGTTTTGGATATTTTCTGCCATTCCGTGGCTTTGTTTTTGGTAAGAATGATTTTCTATTTGATATAATGACAGTAGACAATATTGCCAGTACATGACAGTTTATTTGAGCTTGGGAAATCGAGGATCTTGGACGAGGATTGAATAAGAATGTGCAGAATGCCGTCCTCCGGTGCTGCGACCCCAACACTGAGCGATATTTTTGTCGTGTTGAAGTCGCTATCAAAAGAAAATGATATTATGATCGATGTTAATTTTCGGTCTTATTTTCACAGGAGATTTGCAAACGACAACCCACATCGGTGACCGACCGGAAAAGAACGGTATCGAGAATCGAGCAGCCATCTCAACCCGAAACTTCTTGTAACTTCCCTAGTAGATCAAGGTTCCGTCTCGCTCTGAGTAAGTATCATTTTTTTTTTTTTTTTTTAGCTTTAGGTTCAGCTTGAAATAAATTGATCCAACCACGTGTGGAATCTTTATTTAGATATTGTTTAGCGTGTCACAGAAGTTGGATGTTGAGCTATGTTGGCGGTTGGAATCCAACATCAGGAAATAAAACAAGTTTATAGTTGGCCAGTTCTTGTGAAATGGCGATGAGAAGCTAAGGGTATATCAAAGTTGAGTCATTAACTAGTGCTGACTTCGTGATTACATGCATCTTGTCTCAGTGGAAGTTCTTGTTCAGTTGTTTTGTGTTTTGAAGTATTCTGTATAATTGCTAATTAAGGTTCTTGAATCACAAACCCAATTTGTTGGAACAACTTCCCAGAGATTGTAAGAATGAAGTTGAAAGTACAAATGACATTGTAATTGTGAAAAGTATGTGAAGATATTTTTTCCCAGACTGCAGTGGATAGCTAAAGAAGAGTTTGATGACTACATTTCACAGTTTTGGAATTACTGAACTGCTGCAAACTATTATTGTATTAACAAAGTATCTAAATTTGTTATTTTTTAATTTTTGGCATAATACTCTTTATTGATTTTAGTTGTGCAATTGGATTTGTATGTCATGTAATGTTGCTGTTCTTGTGGAACCAGTATAGTTGGATATATGCAGCTGCAAGTGTGTGATGTGAGTGTGCTCATGCACACACCAATAAGATTTTGATGTGCTTGTACTGCTCCCTAATTTTTTTTTTTTTTTTTTTTTTTTTTTGTCTTATTAAAACTTAATAGGTGAGTTCAGAATGCTGGACTGATATGCTTGGACCAACTGACTTTAGCCATTGTTATATAATACAGTTAACAGATTGTCCGATAATTTTGATGTGACAGATGATATATGCACGGCAAGCTCACACACACACACGCACACACACACACACACACACACACACACACACACATTGAGAGAAAGAGTGGGCGGATGAAGGAAAGAGGGCAGGGAACATGACAGAGGAAGAGCAGACATTATCGTCAAATGACACACCACACACTTGCAAATCAACACGCGCGCGCACACACACACACACACACACACACACACATTGAGAGAAAGAGTTGGTGAAGGAAGGAAAGTGAGCGGGGAACATGACAGAGGAAGAGCGGACGTGATCTTCAAACGATACACAACACCACACACTTGCACATTAACAAACGCACGCACGCACGCTTGATACATGTACTTGTTTTGATGTACTGCTAATACTAATAGTATTTGCACACATTCTTAGATATATATATGTTTGTGTACACCATATGGCATACAAGCACTCTTAACATTATACTAGCACACTAGTATAGATGCACACACCAATGGATTTACACATTAAAATAGTCTCATTTGCTTTCAGATCAGCATGGGCCGCAAGAAGATCCAGATTGTGCGCATCAATGACGAACGTAACCGACAGGTAATGTGTGAAAATTTAGATTCACTTCAGCATCTTTTAAAATATGTCCCTTCCTGTACGCAGCAGGAAATGAAATGCAGTCAGTGTCATTGTGCTCTGTGTGGTTGCATTGTCTACTGACCTTTGAAAAGATCAGCATCAAGTAAGACCATTGAATCATCAACTAATGCACACTGATAATGTTTTATATATATATATATATATATATCTGAATCATGTATGTATAGATATGTGTGTACACACACACACGCATACACACATACACACACACATATATATATATGTGTGTGTGTGTTATTCATATTGCCTGAAGGCCAACTCTCATAACTTACTGCTAGTCGTATTAGAAGGCTGGGAAAAATCATTTTTGTTGGGATTTTTAGGAGAGTTTAACAAAAAATTTAAGCAAAAAGAAAAAAAGTAAACTAGAACTTTCAGCGGCTGGAGTAGCAGTGAGACCGGGTTTCAAGTTATAATTTCCCATGACTTGTTGGTAACAGGTGACATTCACGAAACGCAAGTTTGGGCTGATGAAGAAGGCATACGAGCTGTCGGTGCTGTGCGACTGCGAGATCGCCCTCATCATCTTTACCAGCAACAACAAGCTGTACCAGTACGCCAGCTCCGACATGGACAAAGTTTTGCTGAAGTACACGGAGTACAATGACACGGTGGTTAGCCAGACCAACAAGGACATCTTGGAGGTGAGAGGAAGAATAAAATGTTTGTAGAAAGATGATGAAGGTCCCATAGCCTTTTACGGCCATCGGGCCAGTGAATTCATTATCATATCCATTGTGTCTATAGCTCAGGGTAAGAAGGTGGGGCCCATTCTTCGCCTGTACGTCCATCATGGCTGTGAATTTATATCCATTGTGTCAGTGGTTCAGGGTAAGAAGTTGGGGCCCAGCCTTCACCTGTACGTCCATTGCCGCTGTGAATTTATTTCCATTGTGTCAGTGGCTCAGGGTAAGAAGGGTGGGGGGGGGGGCTAGTCCTCTCCTTCTTGTAGAAAGATAGAAAATGTGAAAAAAAAACAATAGCTGATTGGATGTCACAGGGATAGAAGATGGCTACCGGATAAGAGGGTAGTGCTTTAGGCATGCAGAAGGGAGGTAATGTGCAAAGTGAGGTCACTAGCCACAGCTACTTTTGATTTATCTTCCTTTGTGGTGGTGTGTTTTACAAAAAAGACAGGAATCAGACCTTTGACAGTGTTTTCACCAGCATGTTAGATTGAATGTAAATTGGGGGGATGGGGTGGGGGGAATTCTTTTGTATGCTTCAATGCTTGGACGTTGATAGCAGGAAGAGGGGAAACTGAGATGTTTGCTGAAGGATTTTCAAAATGATTAGAACTTTTCCTTTTTTTTAGTCATATTCATGAAGTGAAGATGAAATTTACTTATCCAGTCTTGTTTTTTCCATGATCTTTTGCTAAAGTGGAAACAAAATATCCAGATAAATGTATAAATCATGCCATGTATGGTTGAAAGAAAATAAGAAAGCAGGAAATTGAGTTGGAGTGACCAGATCTCTTTCTTGCATGTACAGTTCGGGTGATTTTGACATGTTTGGACATTGCACTGAATTTCCTGTTCGTCTTGATTGTGGCCACAACTGGACTTTTGCCGGAAGCCCGTGACATGGCCCAGAAGACCCTTGTTGGGGTCATTAAACTAGGCATCCTAACTTTTACTTTATAGTGTACGATATTATGCTGTATCTTATGTACAATACAAATTAAAAGGCTGTGTGCATTATATTTTACACACATGCATACCAGTCGCTTACGCTGATGAGCAAGCAGGGGAAATAACACTTTCAAATCCCCTGGAAAAAAGCATTTGAATATGTTCTGAATTGGGGGTGGAGGATGTATGTATTGACGACTATATTAGATTAGGTATTATCTTTTTTTATGGGAATGGTGACTCAGTGAATCTATGGAGCATTTTGATAATGTTTTTTTAGAGGATGAGATGCGGAAAGCCTGGACACTACCAGCATTGTAAAGCCTGGACACTACCAGCATTGTATCAAGTGTAACAGCTTTGATGGTGATGATGATGACTTGATACTGAACATCACCAATATCACTGTATCAAGTGTAACAGCATTGATGATGATGAGGGTGATTAGATGCTGAACAACACACACATGTATAACTGTATGAAGAGTAGCAGCTTTGATGGTAATGACTAGTTGCTGAACAGTACTTATATCTTTGTAGAGTAACAACACTTCCTCTTCCTTTTGAAGAGTAACATCACTTACATCTCTGCATGAAGAGAAACGTCACTTACTTTGAAGAGTAACAACACTTACATCTCTGTTTGAAGAGTAACAACACTTCCTCCTCCTTTTGAAAAGTAACATCACTTACATCTCTATATGAAGAGTAACAACACTTACATCTGTTTGAAGAGTAACAACACTTCCTCCTCCTTTTCAAGAGTAACATCACTTACATCTCTGTATGAAGAGAAACGTCACTTACATCTCTGAAGAGTAACAACACTTACTCCTCCTTTTGAAGAGTAACAACACTTACATCTCTGTTTGAAGAGTAACAACACTTACATCTCTGTTTGAAGAGTAACAACACTTACATCTCTGTTTGAAGAGTAACAACACTTACATCTCTGTTTGAAGAGTAACAACACTTACTCCTCCTTTTGAAGAGTAACATCACTTACATCTCTGCATGAAGAGAAACATCACTTACATCTCTGAAGAATAACAACACTTACTCCTCCTTTTGAAGAGTAACATCACTTGCATCTCTGTATGAAGAGTAACAACACAATCTCTGTTTGAAGAGTAACAACACTTACATCTCTGTTTGAAGAGTAACAACACTTACTTCTCTGTTTGAAGAGTAACAACACTTACATCTCTGTTTGAAGAGTAACAACACTTACATCTCTGTTTGAAGAGTAACAACACTTGCATCACACTATGAAGAGTTACACCATTGATGATAATGATAAGAAGCTGAAAAACTCTTACATCGCTGTATGAAAAGTAACAACTCTTACATCTCTGTTTGAAGAGTAACAACACCTAACATCTCTGTATGAAGAGTAACACCATTGATGATGACGACGACTAGATGCTGAAAAACACTTACATCTCTGTATGAAGAGTAACAGCACTTAATCTGTGTATGAAGAGTAACACCATTGATGATGATGACTAGATGCTGAACAACACTACATCTCTGTTTGAAGAGTAACAACACTTACATCTCTCTTTGAAGAGTAACAACAGTTACATCTCTGTATGAAGATTAACACCATTGATGATGACAATGACTAGATGCTGAACAACACTTACATCTCTGTGTGAAGAGTAACAACACTTACATCTCTGTATGAAGAGTAACACCATTGATGATGATGATGACTAAATGCTGAACAACATTTACATCACTGTTTGAAGAATAACAACACTACATCTCTGTTTGAAGAGTAACAACACTTACATCTCTGTATGAATAGTAACACCATTGATGATGACGACGACTAGATGCTGAAAAACACTTACATCTCTGTATGAAGAGTAACAACACTTAATCTGTGTATGAAGAGTAACACCATTGATGATGATGACTAGATGCTGAACAACACTACATCTCTGTTTGAAAAGTAACAACACTTACATCTCTCTTTGAAGAGTAACAACAGTTACATCTCTGTATGAAGATTAACACCATTGATGATGACAATGACTAGATGCTGAACAACACTTACATCTCTGTGTGAAGAGTAACAACACTTACATCTCTGTATGAAGAGTAACACCATTGATGATGATGATGACTAAATGCTGAACAACATTTACATCACTGTTTGAAGAATAACAACACTACATCTCTGTTTGAAGAGTAACAACACTTACATCTCTGTATGAAGAGTAACACCATTGATGATGATGATGACTAGATGCTGAACAACACTTACATCTCTGTATGAAGAGTAACACCATTGATGATGATGATGACTAGATGCTGAACAACATTTACATCACTGTTTGAAGAATAACAACACTACATCTCTGTTTGAAGAGTAACAACACTTACATCTCTGTATGAAGAGTAACACCATTGATGATGATGATGATGACTAGATGCTGAACAACATTTACATCACTGTTTGAAGAGTAACACCATTGATGATGATGATGATGACTAGATGCTGAACAACACTTACATCTCTGTATGAAGAGTAACACCATTGATGATGATGATGATGACTAGATGCTGAACAACATTTACATCACTGAAGAGTAACAATACTTACATCTCTGTATAAAGAGTAACACGATTGATGATGACTAGATGCTGAACAAGACTTACATCTCTGTATGAAGAGTAACACCATTGATGATGATGATGACTAGATGCTGAACAACACTACATCTCTGAAGAGTAACAACACTACCTCTCTCATTGAAGAGTAACAACACTTACATCTCTGTGTTAAGAGTAACAACACTACATCTCTCTTTGAAGAGTAACAACACTTACATCTCTGTGTTAAGAGTAACAACACTACATCTCTGTATGAAGAGTAACACCATTGATGATGATGATGACTAGATGCTGAACAACACTTACATCTCTGTATGAAGAGTAACACCATTGATGATGATGATGATGACTAGATGCTGAACAACACTTACATCTCTGTATGAAGAGTAACACCATTGATGATGATGATGATGACTAGATGCTGAACAACATTTACATCACTGTTTGAAGAGTAACAACACTTACATCTCTGTATAAAGAGTAACACGATTGATGATGACTAGATGCTGAACAACACTACATCTCTGTATGAAGAGTAACACCATTGATGATGATGATGACTAGATGCTGAACAACACTTACATCTCTGAAGAGTAACAACACTACCTCTCTCATTGAAGAATAACAACACTTACATCTCTGTACGAAGAGTAACAGCATTGATGATGATAATGATAGTGATTAGATACTGAACAACACTTAACATCAGTGCATGAAGAGTAACACCATTGATGATGATGATGATAGTCACTAGATGCTGAACAACACTTAACATCAGTGCATGAAGAGTAACACCATTGATGATGATGATGATGATAGTGACTAGATGCTGAACAACACTTCACATCTCTGTATGAAGAGTAACACCATTGATGATGATGATGATAGTCACTAGATGCTGAACAACACTTAACATCTCTGTATGAAGAGTAACACCATTGATGATGATGATGATAGTGACTAGATGCTGAACAACACTTAACATCTCTGTATGAAGAGTAACACCATTGATGATGATGATGATAGTCACTAGATACTGAACAACACTTAACATCTCTGTATGAAGAGTAACACCATTGATGATGATGATGATGATAGTGACTAGATGCTGAGCAACACTTAACATCTCTGTATGAAGAGTAACACCATTGATGATGATGATGATGATAGTCACTAGATGCTGAACAACACTTAACATCTCTGTATGAAGAGTTAACACCATTGATGATGATGATAGTCACTAGATGCTGAACAACACTTAACATCTCTGTATGAAGAGTAACACCATTGATGATGATGATGATAGTGACTAGATGCTGAACAACACTTAACATCAGTGCATGAAGAGTAACACCATTGATGATGATGATAGTGACTAGATGCTGAACAACACTTAACATCAGTGCATGAAGAGTAACACCATTGATGATGATGATAGTGAGTAGGTACTGAACAACACTTAACATCAGTGCATGAAGAGTAACACCATTGATGATGATGATGATAGTGACTAGATGCTGAACAACACTTAACATCAGTGCATGAAGAGTAACACCATTGATGATGATGATGATAGTGACTAGATGCTGAACAACACTTAACATCAGTGCATGAAGAGTAACACCATTGATGATGATGATAGTGACTAGATACTGAACAACACTTAACATCAGTGCATGAAGAATAACACCATTGATGATGATGATAGTGACTAGATGCTGAACAACACTTCACTTACATCACTATGAAAAGTAACACTATTGATGATGATGACAACTAGATGCTGAACAACACTTCACTTACATCACTATGAAAAGTAACACTATTGATGATGGTGATGATGATGATGACAACTAGATGCTGAACAAGAAGGAAAGCAAGCCTGGAGACATGGATGCCGATGATGACGACTACCCTCTGACCCCTCGCACCGAGGAGAACTACCGCCGGATCGATGAGCAGTACGCACGGGCCATGCAGCAGGGCACAGTGAAGGTGAGGTGGTGTTGGGGTTCCTGAGTTTGATTCTCTTTTGTGTACACCAGTCTCCAGTGTCTGCCTTGCATGATGCAGTGAGATCTTATTTTGAGGGATATCAAAGGCATTTTCTAAGTGATATTTAAACAATAAACATTCTACTTTTTATCAAAAAAACGAAACCAAACAAAAAGGAAGAAAAGAAATAGATCCCGGTCAAAAGAAACTTGAAGCATATACTGTATTTTGGGATGTTTCAAGGTTACCTGACATTTTACAACACGTTATCAAAAGCACAGAAAAGAAATATATATCTAAGCAAAAATATCAGCAGTAAACTTGGGGAGAGGTCATAACGTTACTTCATCTCAAACCAAGCATGAAATTTTGACTGATTGATTTTCCAACATAACGTGCAGCTTTTTGAATGATATTGTGAAAGTTAGGCAACAGTTGAAGCGGGCAGTACCTTCACCTCTACTTACTCCCTGTGTTGTGTAGTACACTGCTTTCCTGGCTGTTGTGACTGTGTTCTCTTCATTCTGCATTGTTTGGCTGTCTGTCAGTGATGGAATCTGATGAAACGTTTTGTCAGGGTGGTTTGTTGAAAATAGCTATATATCATTGCCATTACTTAACAGTGGGGATATCAGCAGTCTGAGGGAAAAAAGCTTGTAATTAAAAAAGCAGTAGATTATAAATTTATACTGATGTATTTTTCCAAGATCTTTAATAATAAAAAAAAAAAAAAAAGGTTAATGAAAATAGACTGGTTTGTGAAAGGAATACTTGTCATAATAACATACACCCACACAGGCAAGCTCACTTCAGAAACAGAAATGAAAACAGCAGTCAGCAAGCATGTGTTTGCTGCTATAGTTGCATACAAAACATTGTTGGCTTTCTGGCAGGCCAGCATGTGTGGTACAACAGCTCAAGATGGGCAGCAGTAAAGATCTCTGATGGCATTCTCATGTGCTGTAAGGAAGCGGGGGAGACTAACTAGGAGGAGGAAGAGGAGGGATTTTTTTTAAACGTTGTCACACATACTGGTGATCGTAGACATTCTCTTGAAGTATGAATTTTCTTATTTGAATATTATCTTTTAAAAGGTAGGAGGGAGGATCAGTGGTGAGTTTGGGTAACCAGGGTAGAAGGAGGGTGGAGTCATAGGTGAATATCTGAAATATGTAGAAGCTTAATTTAGATAGAAAATTACGATATGGAATTATTAAAGAAGTCTTAAACTGACAAAGAGAAGCAACATGCAGTGAATGTGAAAAGTCAGAAACGCCGTTCCCTGTTGCATTACTTGTCTGTGTATATATCTGTGTGTGCCTGAATGAAACCTGAGTGAATGACACAGGAAACAAATTGCTGAGCCCCTAAAGGATCAGCTCTCACTTAGCTCCCCACCCAGGTAGCCAGCCTGTTGTGCAGATTAACTCTCTCCATACGAACGGCGAAAGAGACGACGTTAACAGCGTTTCACCCCAATTACCATCATCAAAATCTTGCAAGAGGAAGGCTCTTATACTGAAGAGGTGAATGTTGACAAAGAATACCACATTTCTTCCGACGGAAGCTAAAGGTTGGGTCATTCAGACACCCACTGGACATCCGAGGGGTCTGTGTAGTGGAGAAGAGAGGACTGGCCGTACTGAGTGAGTTAATGACTGTGGTTGTAAAGCGCTTAGAGCTTGGTCTGTAACTGAGGATAGGCGCAGTGTAAGTTTCTTTATCATCATCATCATCATCATGTGTGGCGTAACCAGATCCAGGGGGCGCTGCCAGTGGCTGTAGCCACCAACTACGCGGGTCAGACAGCGACGGTGGCAGGGTCGTCGGCGGCAGGGTCCAGCACTGTGGTTCTGCTCCCGTCTCCAGCCAACACCACGGCCGCTGGAGCCATCAGCCCTGCAGGTACTGTCCATACACGTCTTTTTATTCTCTTAAAGCTCCCGTCATCTGCACTGTTTTCAGTGGCACTACTCCCATGCCGATTATTCAGGTATTCCCAGTCTCCGATACATGGCCACACCAGGGTTTGTATGTCGTAGTCCCAGTATTGGCAGTGCACAGGTCGGGAATCACAGTGGCAGCTGGTAGGACAAACAGACTTTGTGTTATCTGATTTTAAAGTGGGTTTTCTTTTTTTTCTTTTTTTGTTTTGTTTGTTCTTTTCCTTCTTTCAAAGGTGATTAGATCATTCGCTGTAGTGCTAATAAGCTGGGCTGTTTATAGCTACAGTTGTGTAATTGACATCTGTCACTTTTGTATAACTGTGTTCTCTTCCCAGGTGACAGCAGCACAAATTTCACACAGAGAAATCTGTTGTGACGCTGAGTAACAATGCAGTACAATGGAATACAATAGAATACAACATAATACAGTACAATACAATACAGCACAATACAATGCCCTTTTGACAGGCACCTGTGTCAGCCCAGTGGCCTTAACACAGTCCTATCCAATACAATACAATACAACATAATACAGCACAATATGATACAATGCCCTTTGGGCAGGTGCCTGTGTCAGCCCGGTGGCCCTAACATGAGCCTCCCCAATACAATACAATACAACAGAACAGAACAACACAATCCAATGCCCTTTGGACAGGTACCAGTGTCAGCCCAGCGGCCCTAACACGAGCCTCCCCAATAAATAAATACAACATAATACAGCACAATACAACACCCTTTGGACAGGTGCCTGTGTCAGCCCGGCGGCCCCAACACAAACTTCCCCAATACAAAACAATACAATACAATACAGCACAATACAATACAACACCCTTTGGACAGGTGCCCGTGTCAGCCCGGCGGCCCTAACTCAATCCTACCCAATACAATACAACATAATACAGCACAATACAACGCCCTTTGGACAGGTGCCCGTGTCAGCCCGGCGGCCCTAACACGAGCCTCCCCCCAGCCCCAGGCCACCACCACTACCACCTCCCCCTCACCGCCAGTGCCTGTGGCTCTGCATGAAAACACCGCTGCCATCACTGCTGCCTCCACCTCCAAGAAACCAGGCCTCAAAGTCCTCATACCGGAGCGGAGCGGTACGGGCATATTGCAGGTCAGTCTCTTCTGGTTTGGGGCCTTAGTTGCTGTGCATTTGTATTCCACAGACTGTGAGGCTATGCTTTCTTCCTCAGCTTCAGTTCATGCGCCTTATGGTACCTGATGTGTGGTTCAAATCTGTTGTTCGGAACTATGACATTCCTGGCGGTGAAAATTATAAAACCCTTCCATGAAACC
The DNA here is from genome assembly GCF_041734735.1 of Babylonia areolata. Lineage (NCBI taxonomy): Eukaryota > Metazoa > Mollusca > Gastropoda > Neogastropoda > Buccinidae > Babylonia > Babylonia areolata. Next base: position 52,696,947 of record NC_134880.1, on the reverse strand, counting down.
GAATAAAACAGCTCACAAGTGTCCTCTTTATCATATGATAATACTTTTGATATTAAATTCTTTCTTTTTTTTCTTTTTAATTGAAAACAAAAATTACCAGTTAAGTTTCCTGTTCAGGGCATTTACACCCAGAGTATATTCTTTCAAAAGTAAATGACAGAGAATGATCTTGACGTGGAATGGTGAAAGTGGTTACTGAGAGTGTATTCTCTTCACTCACTCCAGACGATGGAATGCTATAGTGGTTTCAACAGTTAAACTTTTTTCCATGTTTCCTCATGGGGTAGCATCACAATCACAGCTACATCAGGCTTTGCAGACGTGTCAAGGGTCAAGTGGAAAGTTTCTTCGTGAGGTTCCATAACTCTACACTCACTGGCGAACCGTTGACCTCGCTGCCCCACATGACAAGCTAATCTGCATACATATCGAAAATTGCGTCACAGGTGATACAAGTGGAAATTTTTTGAGCAGTCTAGATCATGACAGCCGCTTTTTACTGCTGCTGAAGTGTTTGAAATGCTTCAAACTGAAGGTGTCGACATCGACGAGGTTGATGAAGACGTTGAATGAAGTATCTGCAGTGAAGAAAGCTACCAGCAAGAAGGTACTGATAGTGACTCAGTTTCTGAGAGCAGTGAAGAGGGAGGGGGGTGGGCGTACACATGACGTGAGGAGAGGGGTCAGTGGGTCAGGTACAGTGAGTTTCATTCAGTTACTTTGTGTTTTGTATATTTTGTGATATTTTTCCTAACCCTAACAAATGGGTCGTCTGCAGGGAAAAGCAAAGGAGAAAACTATTCGTCCGGAGTGAGTTAAAAGTTAATCACAGAATGATCTTGGAACGAATGGTGAAAGTAGGCAACAGTAGTACATGGTTTTATGCGAAAGAAAATTGAGTGATCTGATGATGGAATGGCTATGGCTTGAGTGTTGAAATGAGCAGCAACAACAGTGTGCAATGGACTGTGTGTGTGTGTGTGTGTGAACAGCGACAGGTGGCTTACACTGCTCTGGAGACTCCTGCTGTGTCCATCAACACGCCCACCCAGCAAACCACCACTGCCTCCCAGCTACAGAGCGCCGTGCTCACTGCAGGTCAGTCTGTTGTCATGGTCATTGTGATCAGGAGGATGATGGTGGTGGTGGTGATGATGTTCGCAATAACAAGAGTGATAATGTTGGTGGGATCTTTTTAAACAGAATAAATATGCGATGTTCGCAGCACCAAAGAGCAATAATTTTACTTCTTTTTTTTTTTTTTTTTTTTTTTTGCTGCCCCATCATCTGTACCGTTTCAGTGGCATTACTCCCATGCCGCTCATTTAGATTTCCCCCCATACACGGCCACACCCGGGTTCGTCCGTCGCAGTTCCAGCGTCAGCAGTCCACAGGGAACCATCGATGTTAGGTCGCCAGGAGGCCACACACCAGAGGAGACCCTGCACTGCTGCTGAGTCACTTTGGTGGTGTTCAGTGGTGCCTGTTCTGTTTTAACGTACTTAGGACACCACCTACTAACCCCCCTACTAACGACAATAATGGCTTAGTCGCGGAGCCAGACAGTGAGCGTCCTTAAAGAGCAATAATTGTTGGTGTGATATTTTCAGACAAAATGAATGTGTGATGTTTGCAATAACATCAGAGCAATAATGTTGGTGAGAGATTTTTTCAGTGTAAATGAGTATTGTTCACAGTAAAAACAGAGCGATAATATTGGTAGGATATTTTTAGATAGAATAAATGTGCTCACATTTGTACACATACATTGTTTTGTTTTGTTTTTTATTGCTACAGGTGTGTATGTATATGCAAATGCTTACAAGACTTCTTTTGCATTCAGATACAGTTTGAACATAGAGTGTTTGCTTACATAGGAACTTACAAGCAAGAGCGTGTATGCGCACGTTTGCATACGCACTTGCATGCAAGCACTGGCACATGCACCAAGCACATTATTTTCACATACACCATGCACAGGTGTGGGAGCACACACACAACACACACAAGTGACAACATGTCCAGGTGCAAAGGTTTGCTTGCATGTAGTCTTGCACACATACTGGTCAGAACGCAAATACATCATACCCACACACCACCTCCTATGTATGCACACCTACGCATGTTTGCATACACAATGCACACGTACACAAATGCAGGCTAAACTTGAAGGCACTGAAGATTGGAGACTAAATGTGGATGATAATGGTGAGAAAATTGCAAGTACTGGAGACTGACATGGATGATAACAGTGACAGGGTTCCAAACAGTGCCATTCACTCGGCAGTGTTCAGAGAGCAGGGCTGTTTGACGGTTCCAGGCGACTTCCAGATAACCAGCGCGGACCTGGGAGGCCTGTCGCCGCTGGTGTGGAACGCACAGCAAAGTGGACAGGGACCCCTGACAGCTGCCGTCTGTGCTGCTGGCCTCACCTTCACTCCTGGGTAGGAAGGGGTTAAATTTCCTAGAATTCATCTTTACGCCTGTATAAGAAGGTGGTTTTTGACTCACTTGTGTAAACAAAGTGAGTCTATGTTTTAACCCAGTGTTCGGTTGTCTGTGTGTGTCCATGTGTCTGCGTGTCCGTGGTAAACTTTAACATTGACATTTTCTCTGCAAATACTTTGTCAGTTGACACCAAATTTGGCATAGAAATAGGAAAAATTCAGTTATTTCCAGTCATCTTGTTTAAAACAATATTGCACCTCTGGGATGGGCACAAAATTTTTTTTAAAAAAGAAGCCTAATTATATGCAAACTGCATTTACTGTTATATTTTTTGTATTCTCTAAACTTGGCACTTTGACCTCTTATTCTGACACAACAACAAGAGGAGTCATTATTATCATTTTCTGTTCAAACAGGAACTTCTTTTGCAAAGCATGGAATTTTTATTTATTTTGCAAACGTTTTGGTGCAGATAGTAAAAAAGGGAAATTACTCTAATTAATGCTAGGGGACTTAAGTTATCACAAGTGAGTCTTGAAGGCCATGCCTCTCTTTTTTGTTGTTGTTGAATTTACCTTTATGCCTGGGTTAGAAAGATTTTTTTGTAGAATTCACCTTTACACCTGGTTTAGGAGTTTTCTTAGGATTCACCTTCATGCCAGGGTAAGAAGGGATTTTCTTATTATTTGCCTTCACAGGTGGGTAAGAGGTTTTCATCAGATTCACCTTTTCACCTGGGCTACAAATAGGTTTTCCTAGGATTCACCTTTACAAAGGATTCAAAGGGGTTTTTGCACGATTCACCTTCACACCTGGGCAAGAAGGGATTTTCGTAGGATCACAACCTTGTTGTTTGCATACACAACAAGGTAGTGATCGGGGGTGGGTGGTTTATGTGTCTCATGAACCCAGAGAGCTAGGCCAGCAGGAGATTCGTCTCCTGGTAGGGCTACCTTAGCTGGGTAGATTGAAGGGTAGAGACCAGGTAAGATAAGGATCTACTGGCCTCCCAGTTTGGGGGTTGGGCATGGGGTCAAAATCAGAAACGCTAACAAGGGAAAACCAAGGGACACCTACCTTTGAAGAGGAAGGACAGTATTAGAAACGCTAACGAGGGAAAACCTAAACGCACCTACCTTTGAAGAGGAAGGACAGTATTAGAAACGCTAACGAGGGAAAACCTAAAGGCACCTACCTTTGAAGAGGAAGGACAGTATTAGAAACGCTAACGAGGGAAAACCTAGAGACGCCTACCTTTGAAGAGGAAGGACAGCATTAGAAACGCTAACGAGGGAAAACCTAAAGGCACCTACCTTTGAAGAGGAAGGACAGTATTAGAAACACTAACGAGGGAAGACCTAGAGACGCCTACCTTTGAAGAGGAAGGACAGCATTAGAAACGCTAACGAGGGAAAACCTAAAGGCACCTACCTTTGAAGAGGAAGGAGAATATTAGAAACGCTAACGAGGGAAAGCCTAGAGACACTTACCTTTGAAGAGGAAGACAGAATTAGAAACACTAACGAGGGGAAACCTAGAGACACTTACCTTTGAAGAGGAAGGACAGAATTAGAAACGCTAACGAGGGAAAACCTAGAGACACTTACCTTTGAAGAGGAAGGACAGTATTAGAAACGCTAATGAGGGAAAACCTAGAGACGCCTACCTTTGAAAAGGAAGGGCCTCTTCTTTCCTAGAGCCAGGCAGAGGTAAAGGAACAGGCTAGGGGGCTGTGGAGGTCTCTTGTTAACTGTCTGCATCAGCCCGGGAGCGGTAAACTGCCAAAGTTTGCATGGAGGTTCGATTTGGGTTGTGCCCATATCTGTGTACTGTGTTTGAAAAGTGGAAGGTATGATGGGAAAGTTTTACTTTTAAGTGGATATGTTTGTATGATTTAGATACTTCACATCCATTTCATGTGTGTGTGTGTTTTGTTGTTGTTGTTTTTTGGTTTTTTTTGTTTTGTGTGTGTGTATTTTATGAGTAAATTTGAAAATTTGTTTCATTACTTTAAGGTTTCTGAAGAGATTTTGAGGAGAGTGGAGTAATGTGTGTACAAGGGTACAGTTCATGTTTATTTTTAGAGAGAACCGGACTAATTTTCATTGTGATTGTGGGGTGCTGTGCCAGTGTAAACAAAGAATCTGTCAGAATGTTGCCAGAATACACCTATGTGTGTACAGATGTAAGTGCGCACTGATGCGTGTGCATGCACACCCACACCCGTACATGCATCGATGCGCTGACTGAAATTCAGTCTGTGCAAGGAGTTGAAAATGGATCAAGTAACAGTGCTGTATTCACATGTGTGGGCATGCTTGCATGCATACTCACACAAACTTGCGCCATCATACATTGTCTTTTTTCTCTTTTTTTTTTATTTTTATTTTTTATTTTTTTTTTTTTTACATATGTTTTCATTGTAGTACTCTTTTTTTTGTCACAACAGATTTTTCTGTGTGAAATTTGGGATGCTCTCTCCCCAGGGAGAGTGTGTTGCTACACTGAGAGTGCCACCTTTTTTTTTCTTCTTCTTTTTTTTGTTGTTGTTGGTTGGTTGGTTTTTTGCTGTATTTTTCTCTTCTTGCAGTTGTATTTGTTTTCCTATTGAAGTGGATTTTTCTACAGAAATTTTGCCAGGGACAATCCTTTTGTTGCCGTAGGTTCTTTTACATACGCTAAGTGCATGCTGCACACGGGACCTTGGTTTATTGTCTCATCCGAATGACTATCATCCAGACCACCACTCAAGGTCCAGTGGTGGGGGAGAAGAAAAACTGGCAACTACGGGATTCAAACCAGTTTGCTCACATTCTCTTCTCTAGGCGGATGCATTACCTGGAGGCCAACACTCCACATTGTTGTTTCTGTGTGCAGTGGAACGCTGTCCTTCGCCACATCAGCTGGAGGACTGCCGGTGTTATCAGTGGCGCCTCCAGGTGCCTCTAAAAATGTGGGTTCTGGTGTCAAAATGGAGCCGGTGTCGCCGAACCACGAGGCAGGGGGCGGAGGAGGGGGCGTGGCGGGGGCTGGCGTCGGTGATCGTGGGCCGCCCTCCTCCGAATCTGCCGATGATGGCGACGACGATGGGGAACCAGTAGCAAAGCAGCAGCGGTTGTCAGACGGTTGACATGTGACTGTGTGTATATGTGTGTGCATGTGCGTGCTGATGGGAGAGTGTGGGTTTTGGTGGGGAAAGCGGGCTGGTTTAGTGACTAGATGGGGTCTGTAACGTAACACTGAGTGTACAGACTTTCCAGCCAAGGACACAACTTTGTGGTGTACTGATGTGTTTTTGTTCCTCTTTGTTGTTTTGTTTGCTGGAGTCCTGTGTTGTTGTTGAATTCACCCTTTGTATTGTATGTAGGGTTTTTGTTAGCTACCTGGTTTGACTTGATTGAAATGCTTCTCTTTTCTCTTCATTGCTCCCTCTCTCTGTCTTCTTGGGGCTATAGGCGCTTTGGATTAAAAGATGCACCACCCTCTGAGGATTTCTGTCATCTGGTTTTTTTTTCTGTACATGGAGATTCTGTTCATTCAGATTGTTTACCTAACCTAAGGTTTAAAAAGAAATATAATTGTACCACATGTAACTAGTAAGTCACATGTCATGTTTGAAATCATTTAGGGTATTAAGATTTCCACAAGAAGATTTGATGTGTTGAATATTGAAAATGAAGTGTGTTCAGGAAATCAAAAGCAGAGCAAAACAGATTGATGGTTGACTACAAAGTGTTGCTCCATCTGCGTAAAATTTCTTTCGCAGGAATATTAAGACTAGCTGTGATATGGAGGAGAATTACTGGAGGTTTTAGAAGATAAAGAAAGCAAATGAAATTTTATATCCAGAGATGGCAGAGAGTAGGGTGTTTGTAAACAGCTTTATTTATGTTCTTTCTTTCTTTTTATTAAAAGGTTAAGATTACTGTTAAAAATAAATAAATAAATAAAAAGTTATGGGCATGGACATTTCATTACCTGTCAAATTCTGCTGTACATGTCAAAATCACTTTGGTTTGGGCTCAGACTGGGGTCCAGTTGTTGAAAATAAAAAGATAACTATTGTTGTCAGAACAGGAGAAAATGGAATGAGAAAAACCATAGAAAGAATTTTAGAGCAAAAATAATTTTCACATTTGGAATCAAGTTATCCAGTTGCTCCAAAGGGATCAGCTCCCTTGTTTGTGTTGTGTTTTATTCAATATGTTTAGTTGGTTGTTTTCAAGTTATGTATTTTTGATACATTTTTGATTTGCCAACAGTGTGTGTGCATGATGAAAGTGAGATATCCAAAACTGATGTTTTTTGCGCATTGTTTATGTTGCCTGTCTTCAGTTGACTTAATTATTCGGAAATGAGGGGGACTGAAATCATTGTTTGAATATGTTTGAACAGTAATGTTTTTCTAAGAGTTGATTTTTTAAAAGCCATACTCTAAATATTCTACCTCTAGAAAAAGAAAAAAAATCAGTGATACTTTCAGGCATCTTCCACCAGAAATGAACAAGTGTTAAACTGATTTGAGAAATAATCCATTCCGCTTTTGTTAAAACAGCTTTCTGCAACTGCTACATTTTGTTAACATCAATCGATTGAAGTATCTTCCTACATTCTTTCTTGAAACATTTTTCTTAGTTTTTCATGTGACTCGTCTTTGTTGTTGCATGTTTGTTTCTGGTTTCTTGTTTATTTGTTCAGATATTGTCCCGTGGATAATGATATTTGCACACTGAAAAGTACCTATTTTTTCTGAGGGGTTTTGTGTGTATGTTTGTGAATCTCCTTGAAGGGATCATACTTTCATGGTGTTGCAGTGTGTTGTAGCATTGCGATTGTGTGTGTGTGTGTGTGTGATGAAATAACTCTTTAGTTTTTAACGTCAGGTTTTGAGTTTGTTTACCTTTAATATTGTTTTCTTTTGGTGGGCGGGTGATCAGGACATGATTAGAAAAGAGTGGCATTGTCGTACTTGCTCATTTGATTTGTTGCCCATAACACAGTGGTATGGGTAGGGTCAGTGGTAGTGTTGGGCAGTGGTTTACTGGTTGATCTAGTATGTGGGTCTTGTACAATAAGTTCACCTCAGCTCAGTTATATATATAAATGAGTGTTTGTTTTGTTGTAAGCTATTCATTGCTGTCAACCTTCAGGTTTTTGCTTGGCTGCACTCACACACACACACACACACACACACACACACAAGCAATTCATGCTGTTCATGCTTTAAATATAGCAGTTTTTTTGTTCAGATTTTTTTCCACACTTCATTCAATCATATGTTGATTAAAGATGACTACTGACTTGCTTGTTTTTTTGTTTTGTTTTTATAATACATTTACATTAAACACAGGAGAGAGAAAGAAAGATGTGATTAAACATCCTATAAAAGAAGTGAAAAAAACAACCAAACTATTGTGTACATCATATGTAAGACTGTCAACAGACTACAACAGTACAAGGCAACTGAAGAAAGGTTTATGACTCAAAACATTGTGGTGCATTTCTTTTCGTATAAAAGAATTAAATCCACACACGTTTTTTTTTCCCCCTGTTATTTAATCACATTGGACAATTGACATTCGTTGTAAGCTTCTCCAAGATACTAACTAGGTTGAAGTGGTAAATCTGTGGCTGTGATAGCAGATGATAATAACTAGCTTGAAGTGGTAAATCTGTGGCTGTGATAGCAGATTGAAGTTGCTTTGGGGGTAGTTAGGAGGGAGGGAGGGGGAGGGGGGGCAACACGTTGCAAATGGCAAAAACAAAGCAGAGAGTGACAGAGGGCGTGAACTTCGTGAAATAAGCACAAAAAATGCTTTTCCTTTTTGTTGATTTTCATGTGGCCCATATTTTGTGCTTGTTGTAACTTCTGAAGTCCAGTTTGTTGTACCCCTTCCACTGTCAGTGAAGTGACATCCTTATAACTCCAAATATAATTGAGGCTATAGGTGTACAGTGTGCAGCTGGCTTTGAGAAGGCAGTCAGTGTGTTAATCTGTGTTTTCGGAGGTGCTCTAAAGGAATGAAGGAATCTTTATTTTCCAACAGTGGCGGTGTGATATCAGTTCATTGGCCGACTTAATATCTGCCATTGTTTTAACACACACACACACACATGTTTATATATGTAAGTATAGATATATTTTTACTCAATACATGTATAAGAACGATGCACAATAAATATGAGGAAATAACATTGCTACTTTCTGACCAAAACTGTTAGATTATCAGTATGAGATTGTGAAGATCAGTAGAAACTATACATGCGCACTTGCACGCGTGCACACACACACACACACACACACACACACAGAGGATGAGATTCTGTGGAAATAGGTAGAGACTACACAAACATGCGCGTGCGCGCACACACACTCATTATATCTATATAGATATAAATAGAGAGGAGACATATGCACTTGGTGAGTATGAATTTACTCAGTTGAACTTGAAATGTTGTGACAGGACTCGCCCACTGAACACAACCTTCACCAAAGCAATACCCAAGCCCTGCACATCTTCACCTGAAGGGCTTTTTGCCCAACAAGCTGTTGAACTCAACTTACTGAAATGTTCTTACAGTTGGACCATACTGTCACTTACTTTAATTTTCAAAGTACACGCTTGCTTCAATATTCTCTTTGAAAAGATCTACTTCCCCACCCCCCCACCCCCCCCACTGTTAGCCTTCCTTTGACTAGAGGGATGATGACACCGTGTGTTTTCAGGGTGATGGATAGGAACGTCATCTGTCAGTCAGATCATCTTGTCTCACCTCTTTCCTCCCAGCATCAGCCTCGCATCGCCCATGTCTCACGCTTCCCCTCTCCTGACCCTCACAGTGTCACTGGGATGGTTGGCAGCTAATCAGCCATGCTTTAGTACTTGGTAGAGTGTGTCGTCACTACGTTTCTGCGAATATATTGTGTTCTTGTAAACTGTGTGCTTCTGTTTGTGGGTCTTGTTTGGTGGTGGTGGTGGGTTTTTTTTCCCCACATGTTCAATGTGTGTGTCTTGGCTGGGATCCAGACTGGACCGCCTGTTGGTGATAATGTAGCAGGTTTAATTGGGGGGTACATTGGCTTAGTTGATGTGTTTATTGATGTTTTGTTAAAGCCTGAATTGTTGGTTTTGTGCAAGTGCATAATGATAGGCATCAGTGTCTCCACGTTTGATGTATTGGAGAAAGAGGTGTGGGTGGGAGGGGTCAGGTAGTTTACCACTTGAGGTGGATCTCTGTTTTTTGTTGATGTGTTGGGGTGGGGCATTGCTGACAGACTTTCATTGGAAACGATATATATTAATCCCATAGTGTCATTTGTTGTATTGTTATGTACAGTTACTTCATCATCAGCCTAAAGTAGATTTTAATGCCATGTCTTGTAAGGTTATAAAGTGCTGTATATTTGTTTTATGGCCTACAAACCTTATGATGTCCAAGAACATAAGCTCACAGAGAGGAACAGTGTCGACTTTCCATTGTACCATGTGCGGATGCTTGTTCTTAGGCTTCTGCGTGTGTATGAGTGCATGTGCAAGTTCATTTTTGTTCAGGGTTTCCCGTGTTTGAAATGCATTTGAACTGTCAAGAGGGAGGTGATGGTAAGAAGCAAAAACAGTTTGATGGGATGTTGGTGTGTGCATCATGTAAAGCTGTATCACACAGTGTAAAAAAACAAAACATACACGGTCTGTGCTTAGGGTTTTTGCGTGTCATTTCAGCAGAATTTTGTACTATGTACAACTGTGTCAACTCTCATAAAGAGTGTGTATTGGTTTCAGCTGGTATGGGATGTCTCATTCATATGGTAATGGTACATGCCTGTATTTGTTAACCAGTCAAGCTTCGATTTGACATTCTGAACACTTGACCTAATCCTCTTCGGTCTTGGAAGAGCACAGGGACTTGTAGGTCCGTCCACCTTCAGCTGTCTCTGGCTCAGCCTCTGTGTGCGTTTTCTTGGCTTAACTCCCTTGATGAAAAAAATGATGACTGCAGGGCCTTTTTAAAACGACATGAAAAATGATAAAAGGTGGTGTAAGGTCAAAGGTATCTTAGGATAGAGATAAATTTTCTATTATCTTCATCTTAAGGTACCTTTGATTTTACATGACCACCTTTTTTCTTTTTACTTAACTCCCTTGAACTTGCCAGTAAAGAGTCATTACAGTTTTATCACAAACTGCCCTTTTGTTAGGGTTGGTAAAATAGATTATTTTTCAAAAGGTATTTCATGTAAAGTAATGAGTTTTAAAACAGGTTAGTAATACATTGAGTTAGCTGGTGTCAAAATAGGTTTACAGGTAAGCACAGGCTTTCTGAAATGGTCTGCTCTGAGTTAGAACCTGGAAGGATGTATTGAAATATATAAAATCTGTATATCTTTTTTCATATTATAAATCCTGTGATTTTTTATGTGGGTCATTGGTCTTCAGGTTAGCTAATTTGAATTTTGTGAAAATGCTTTCCCTGCGCAGAATAAGATTTCTGCTAGTTTGTTTTGTCTCACTGCATGGCAGATGATTTTTTCCCTTTTTTTTCACATACAGATGGTCTTTCAGATAGCTAAAGAGTCGTAAATAACATCAAGAAGAAGCAAGAATTTTATTTAGAGAATCAAGTGAAAAAAAAGCTTTGAAGTGCTGAACTGCTGGCTTTGAATTGATATTCGTGAAGCTTTCTTCAATTCTGTTAAAATGATATGAAAACCAGACACAGGTGTGTCACATAAGATTAAATGCATGTTTTGTTGTGTGTGGGGGTGCCATAGGTATTGATACTTGGATGATTGGGGGGGGGGGGGGGGGGGGGGGTCTCTGTGCATTGTTGGTAAGGTTTGTGGGGTTTCCTGAACGGGAGTCTTGAGGTACAAATTAGGTAGAAAAGGCCAAAGGTGGATAAAGGTTACTTGAATGGATTTGGGGTTACGATTGCAGAGGTTACAAGCTTGGTAACAGTTTTTGAACAGCATTGATAATGAGATTTAGGCATGAGTGTACAGTATTGACAGCTTTATCATTCACAGATGAACTTCATGGTAGATTGTGTCATAAATTTTGTGTTTGTTTTGTGTTTGTATGTGTGTTGTTGTTTTTTGGGGGGAGGGGGATAATAAAAGGTACTGTCATTTAGTTGGTTTTGGGGGGTGGTTATTTTTATGTTTTAACTGTGTGAAGAAGCGTTCTGGTCTCTTGAGTGAATGTATAGTTTCAACTATCGCTATTGTTTGTCGGGCAGGGAAGTTGAAGATGAAGAATGATGTGGCTCTTGTTTTTTCTTTTGTAGTTAATCAGTGATTCATTTTGTACTTTTGGATGTTGTGGTGGTCGTTGTTGCTGTTGTTGTTCTTAGCTGTTTTTATGTCCCCCACCCCCCAACCTCTGTACATTGCAGAGGAATAGATTAAAGAGTATATTCTGATCTATATCATATGAAATGTGTTTGAATGTGCCTTGACATTCAGGCATGAGAAGTTAGAGTTGTTTTGTTGGGTCTGTTTGAATCAACATTTTGTAGATGTGCACAATAACCAACCCCTTTGTGTATTGTTCAACTGATACAAATAAACAAATATATATTTTGTATTTTAAAGTACTGGATGTTTTGATGTGTGTGTGACTGGAAAGGGAGACAAGTTTACCATGTTGAATCAGCTGACTTCCTTTTTGAACCAAAAGCAGGTTTTACATTTTAAAATTCAAGAGACTGGAAGAGACCCAAACATACTGGCAACGTACACCATACACATGGCCATAGACAAACATCACATATCCTCACACACATATACATACTAAGATACCCAGAAACGGCTCATTTCATTGTATTGTTTTTTGTAGAGTGCTCTTCCCCTGAGTCTTCCCCTCAGTACTATTATGCCAGAATTGGTTCCTGCCGACATACATGGTACAGATACTAATACCACGCCACACGTACACCTGCACATACATGCAGATCCCTGAAGAAAAAAACGGAAGGAAAACGAAACTTAAACCAACCAGCCAGCCATTAGATATTTTACCAAAGGAGGAGGAGGAAAAAAAATTACTGACCAGGGAGACAAAAAGTAATTTTTTTTAATCAAACCCACATCTGCAGAACCTGGAAAAGACCAAATAGATCATTGAACCAGTAACATAAAATTTATGTATGAATAAGACGTGTGATAAGAAAATCAGAACATTAAATAAAAACGACTACAAAGCTAAAAAAAAACTTACAAAACAACATTGAAAGGAAAGTTTGATGATAAAGCTTTACACACAGAAAGAAAAGAAGAAGAAAAAAGAACCAACACCAGCTAATCACGTGCATAGATACAAGTTTGTTTTCAAATATAAGACCATCGTCGTCAGGGGTAATTTGTCCCATACAAATGATATTTCCCCACCCCTCTCTCTCTCTGTCTCTCTCACACACATCATGGATAGGAGTCCGTCGCCTTAGCAGCAGCGGGATTGGCTCCATTGTCCTCTGTTCAGTGGCAGATCTTGATTTCAGCGCCAGTGTTGGAGAGCAATGCAGTAAGCATTTGAGTAAACAGGATGCTTTAAAGGAAGAGCACTAGAACACAACCCTGCTTCACTCCGTTTGTGACTGGGAAGGACTCAGACAAGTTTCCCTTTTCGATGACTCAAGCCATCATGAAAGGACCAGACTTCCTTGATAAACCTTGGCTGTCGTCTGCAATTTTCAAGAATATATCAAAGAGCAGATCGGCTGAGAGAGTCAAAAGCCTTGGTGAAGTCGACCAACAGCACATTCAGATCCTCATGCAGTTCGAGTCATTTTATTAGCATCTGGACCCGTGCCTCCTGTGCACACAGACGCATACACACACGCACGCACACACGCGCGCGCGCACACACACACACGCGTTTATTCACTTTCTCTGACAATATTTGACTGTGTGCCAAGTTTCGTTTGTCATGAAGCTCCCATTTTGTTACCCACACGGTTTGTGTTTACGGATAAACACAAGTTTGATCTCACACAGTGCGCATATTTACACTTTCTCTCCCTCACACAGTGCGTATATGTACAATTACTCTCTCTCTCTCACACACACAGCACACCACACCACACCACACCACACCACACCGCACACTTGCACAGCAACAAATACACGCGCGCGCGCACACACACACACACACACACACACACACACACTGAACACATACGTGCGCGCGCGCGCCATGCACACACATACACATGCACAAACACGTGCACGAGCTAAAAATGGACATCTATCCGTATTAATAGTTAGGGGAGGAGATAAGACAAAAATTTAATATTTCCATTTCCACAATAGCTGTATCATGACCTTTTCGAAAGACAGAATCTGATAACACTGTGCGCTTTTCGAACGGTCAAGTGCTTATTCCCCCTTCTCCTCCATCCCTCCCTCCCTCACACCCCCCCCCCCCCCTCCCCTGTGTGTTTAGAAATAGTAGCGATGTGTGTTTTTGTTGATTAAACGGCACACACACACACACACACACACTCACACACACATTCACATTCACACACACACATTCTCTGTCTGTCTGTCTGTCTGTCTGTCTGTCTCTCTCTCTCTCCTATATATATATATATTTTTTTTTCCCCATTGATAGCTTGATGTTCAAAAGCAATGGTTGCTGATTCAATTCACCATCATGAAATACAATCTTGACCTGACTTGAACACACACACACACACACACACACACACACACACACACACACACACACACACACACACACGCACACACACACACACGCACACTGTGTCTCTGTGTGTGTTATTGTTGTTGTTGTTGAGGGGGAGGCCGATAGCAGGAAGAACGGAGAGACATATAGTATCTGAAATTACATCTGCTCATCTCTGTTTCAGTTGTTCTCGCTTAGTGTGCATATATATATATATGTGTGTGTGTGTACTTCTTATATGTCCGGTGTCATGTTAGGTTTTCCTCAGCCTATTTCCGGGCTTGAAACTCGGTAATGTGTTTTTTTAAAACTCAGCAGTTTTAAAGTTTATTTGACACCCCCTTACTCCTCCTAACCTCACATCTCTCTCTCTCTCTCTCTCTCTCTCGATCTGTATGTCAGTCTATCCGTTTTAACTTCATTTACTGTAAAAATCAAGACAAGAAGAAACACACACACACACACACACACCCCACCCTGCCCCTCTCTCTTTCTCAGGTCTGTATATCAGTATACCTGTCTTTAGTTCCTTAACTGTGAAAAATAAGACAGAAGAAGAACCCACCCCCCTCCTCCTGCCCCTTTTCTCTCTCTCTCTCTCTCTACCTGTATGTCAGTCTATCCTTTACTATGAAAATTAAGACAGAAGAAGAAGCCCCCTTTTTCCCCATGAGTGGAAGAGTCAGTGTTAACGTGGGAGGGGTGGGGGGTGGGGGGTGGGTGGCCCGGTAAAGGGTGGAGTTAGACAGACAATGATGTATAGGGGTATCAGTTCTGTCAAACAGGACACTTGGTGTTCTCAGATCTCTCTTTTCATCCAGCCACCCCCCCCCCCATCGCCCCCCCCCTGCCCTGCCCCCCATCTCTCCCCCTCTCACTCCTTCTCTCTCTCTCTCTCTCTCTCTCTCTCTCTCTGTGCCACTCTCTTTGTCTCTCTCCAAGTCTTTTGGTGTGAATTGAAGATTCTGCGGAGAATAGTTGAGACGGGAGGTGGAAAGACGTAGTGGGGGTTGGAGGGTGGTGGTGGTTGGGGGGTGGGGGGGGCAGGGGTGGGGGGGTATGATGGTAGGGGAGAGACTGTGTGACATGGTGAACGCGGATATATTCGTTTAGCATTACACTCTCAAACACTACACCCCTCACCCACCCACCCTCCCTTTCTCTCTCTCAGCTACTGTTCAGAAATTGATAATTGCACATTTCGTAAGTCTGGAATGGAAATTAAGATTCATTTTATATCATGTTGCCCTGCTTAGGTTGATCTTTGAGAACTCAGTATATCTTCCAAGGCGGGGATTGTCTGTCTGGCAATCATGTACTTCGATCGTTTGATCAAGTTGACTCGACTGAGTCTTTTGTGGATCTCATCTAACGGGAATGTCAGTTTTACAATATATAGCCAAAATCGCGCTTTATATTTTATGAATCACATACTCGTGGCTTACTTTTTTTCAGTTCCATATGCATCAAGTTATCTATATATATATATATATAAATCCGCATAACAACAACAACCAAAACACACACACACACACACACACACACACACACACACACACACGAAAATATGGTTCAACTTGTTCAATGTTGCAAGTTAAACTGAGACAGAATTTGGACGCTTAATGTTTTCCCGGCGCCCCTTCATGAAATACGAGGCCGCGTCAGGGCCTGGTTTATTGGTGACTCTCTCTGCATCAGTAGAGAATACATCAGATGCATGTATGTGTGTATCCCCCCCCCCCCCCCCCCGCCCCCCCCCCCCCCCATCCCCCTGCGGGATAAGGCAGATACTTAAACGCCCCAACACATTCACAGTCCTCTCACCGCTTCAAATGTACTCAGTGAACTGACGTTCTCCTCTGAAGGTGCACAAAGGCGTTCAGTTATACCCGGTGACCTCCTGTATGTAAATTGCAATGTGTCGTGTGGGTGTGAGCGCGAAAACAATAACACGAAGCCTACTGTGTATAGACGTTTACAATGTAATTTGTTCTACTGTGGCCTTAACCACAGACGTATATATTATTATAGGATAGTCAGTGGCCCTAACTTGACGTCCCCATATCTTTGGAGTCACTGTACATCATTGTCTGCCACTGATAGCGTCATGCATGCAGTCACGGTCATACACAGGTATACTGATGCGCATACACATCTCGCGCTCGCAAGCTGAGAACGAGCTTGCGCGCGCGCGTGTGTGCAGTGTGTGTGTGTGTGTGTGTGTGTGTGTGTGTGTGTGTGTGTGTGTGTGTGTGTGTGGAGAGCACCTATGGGGTAGGGTGGGGTCTACCTATGAGGGGCACGGTATACCGATGTGTGGACGTGCTCTGAGTGTGTGTGTGTGTGTGTGTGTGTGTGTGTGTGTGAGTGTGCCGGTGTGTGTGTGTGCGCGCGCACACCTTGTCAACAACAGTTATGCATGTCTAGTAGGCCCCTAGTCATTTTCTTCATCTCCGCTAGTTTGTGGACTGCAACTCACACTGCGGGGTTTCTCTTGCGTATCTCCAACTGAACATTTAGTGAATGATCAATTTTATCCTCGGCCGCCGTTAAAGCAGCCATGCTACGTCTTCAGACGGTTTCATCGATCAGTAAGTGAATGGAAAAGGACTATCTACTCATTCAAAAGCACCAGAGTAAACTTCGATGTGCAGGTCTCAACAACGCGGCAAATCAGTTCAATGCGCACTCTTGTGTGTGTGTGTGTGTGTGTGTGTGTGTGTGTGTGTGTGTGTGTGTGTGTGTGCGCGCGCGCTGCGAGCCTCAGGCTAACGCTCACATCTGTGCGTGCAGATGAGAACTGGCATGAGACTTTCAAATCGGGCTTGATCACAACTGAGAAAACTGATTCCAACGACATTGGCAAAACATTATTGAACGATGGTTACGCCCCCTCATTACACGATGATTCACTTGTGCTCTCCCCTGTAACACCTCCAGCTGTCGAGGGACTGAATAGGATCAAGGTCAGGAACAGAACGTTCCATGGTAAACATAACTTCTGTGTACAACCTCAAGCCACCGCTGCCTAGCACTCCCCACCACCTTGCTAACAGTAAAATAAGTGGAACACAGTCACTGACTCCGACATTCGATTCTTTGGTCAAGGTCAGTCAGTAACTGAAATCAACTACAGTCCAGACACTCAACCAACAATGCCCAGACACCATCACATGCTCAGGTAGAAACAAAAAGTGTCTCGACTCGTAATGTTGTCGGGTCACTCGATACTAAGTGCGTAAAGCTAGTCATTGAAACAGTCTTTACTTCCTAGCACTGGAGCAGTCAAAGCTGTAAAGCCGTAACCTTTCGACCACCGCCAGTTCCCCTCTGCGCGACTGACAAACTGGGTCACTGATGACGCAAATGCGCCTGCGCACATAGTAACCAGTCGCCAGGCTATTCCGCCAGAAAATGTAGTGCTGGATGTACGTTGCTTCAAAGCTGTCCACAAAAGACAACACCAAATGTTCTGTTTGTAAGTCGTTTCCTGAAAGTGTTTATTTAGATACTTCGTGTACGAAGAACAACACTGAGCAGAAGTGTTGGGTCTCATACTTAAGGCGAGTCTGGTTGTGTTTTTGCATAGAATTCACGAGCATGTGTTTTCCTTTTCCGAAAATAGCCGCACTAGTTGCAGAATTTCGCCTCAGAACGGATCGGTCGCCCGTAAAAATAGAATCTTAGGAGTTATTTTCGTTCAATTCATGGATTTATACGGGTGAGACATTTACTATTTCCGCGTGTGATACTTGTGGTTATCCTATATTTTTAGAGCAAGAGCGATACCAAGCGTGTACAATACAAAACAAACTGATTTTGAGTGATGTGATGACATCTTTGAGATGCATTTTGTGGATTCGATTAATGAAAAAAAGTTACATTTTTCTGTTATGTTGTTGTTGTTGTTGGCTTTTAAAATGATTGAAAAATGTTGGCGTGTGGTAGATTGTTCTATTTGTATGGGTTTCGTGTTTCAGGGGAGGAGTTTGGTGAAACAACTGTGCCTCGTTCACTTGTTGCTGTTCGCTTCAAAGCTGACCTTGCAGCGAGGATTAAGTCCGAGAGAACTTTCATCTGCAGCTATTCAAAGCTCGCTGGACTGTATACCACATCAACTGTATCAATACATAGTGCGCCCTTTTCTTCTCTCTGGAATCGAAAGGTAGTGAAGGAGTTCTGCGGGCGTCGTCTGCTTGAAGAAGCAGGTAAGTCGAGGTTGTGTGTCCATCATAGTTTCTGCCCTCGTCAGTCAAGCCTCAATCGTCACTATTTATCTTCCTCTCCCATCTTCTCCAGCCTTCTCTTGTCACTTTATCGTACATCGATCAAGTCAGCTTGAGTGATGGGGCCTCGGGTCGGCAGTGCACGATTCAGCTAGCATGGAGAGTGTGAAGGAAAGTAAGATCCGTGAGCCGAAGCAGGGGGGAGGGGGTGGGGGGGGGGGGGGGGGGGGGGGGGGGGGGGGGGGGGGGTGTGTGCCCGATCAAAAGGAAAAAAGGAGGCTGGTGGCGATTGTTCACCAAGATAGGCATTGACGTCACGCGCGCGTTTTGGATTGTCGTCATGGGCCTGTGGACAGGAGACAGACATAACACTTGTGCATAGGGTTTTAAAGTTCAGTGTGCCCTTGGTTTATCAATGCGTTTACAGTTACATAATTTTTTTATTTCTTTACTGTTGTTCTATTTTATTTATGTACCTTAAAAAAACAAAAACACCAAATAGGTAACACTTAACACTCCACAGGTGGACATGGGTAACAAATCAAGGTGTTCAAGGAGAAGTAAAACCCAGAAGAAAAAAAATTAATGGAGTGATAAAAGAGCAGTCATGCTGAGGAAGAAGGAAGTGTTTGTCAAAACAAGGATCTAAACCCAGCAAGAAACCATGCATACTGTGCTGTCGGTGGTGGTGGTGGTGGTGGTGGACGTGTGAGACAGGGAGTGTATGTAACGCAGCAGACAACATGAACAAACATCCCACTCGGCAGGGTTTTCCATTTTGACCTGTGATTAGAGGGCAACACCCAAAGTGTTGCCAGGGTATGTCAACTGGAAGGACTTAATGTTAAGACTGCTTGGTGGGACAGGTTCGGTTTCCACCCACATTAATTAAAAACTAATTACTCATGCTGTTTCAATGTCTCCTTTCCCCTCCCCTCTTTTTTTTTGTTTTTTGTTTTTTGTTTATTGTTACGCATTTTTCTCATTTAGTGAATATTCACAATTCACAATACAATACACAAACTTTATTGTCTATACTTTGGTACAGAGATTTTCTTTTTGGCAGCAGCACATGTCCAACATAAGACAAAAACAAGAAACAAATAAAATGAACAGAAAATAAAAAGATAAATGGCACCAAATGGAAATAGCTATATACAAATATACAGATTACGGAAATTTACGTGCCTCTCCATTTCAGTCAGCCAAACCGCATTGCACATCTACCCCCCCCCCCCCCCACACACACACACACCACGCACACACACACACACACGCACACATACACTCTCTCTTATCCCCTTTCTCTGTGTCTGTCTCTTCACAAGAAATGCAACTACAAAGATCATCAATATGTTTTGTAATTGTTAATATTTTGTGATGTGGATGACATTTTTTTTCTCTCTGATCAAACTTTTGATTTTTATATTACTCATTAAAGTGATGATGAAGTTCCATTATTATCTTTGGACAGAACATGTGCTTAGAAAATGATTTTGTTATTCTGTATTGTCGCATGAGCTGAATACATTTGGTCGCATGAGCTGAATACATTTGGTTATTCCAGTAACTTACACAACTTTGATACATACTCCTAGTCACTGGTTATGGGTTCATCATGCACATTTCTCTGTAAGTAGTGAATTAGATTTTAGTGTGACAGGTACAGTATTACACCACATTTAATCAATGAAGCTGTCAGTATGTTTTGTTAAAGCCTGAGGCAGTTTTGCAGAAGTGGAGTCTAATATAGAGGTAGAGATGGTTAATTTGCACAGCGTCCACACACACACACACACACACACACACACACACACACACACACACACACACACACAAAACACAACAGTCACACACACATAACACAACACTCACACACACACACACACACACACACACACACACACACACACACACACTTGATCATGTTCATGGATATTCTGCTTGAATATGTATATTCTCTCAAAAGTGACACTGTTAAGTACCTAGTCTTAAAACAAAAAATCTCTTAGTTATTTCTCTTGCTGAATGGTGACAAATGCTGGATCATTGGAAATTTGGTAAGAAAACAAAAAGGAAAGAAAAAAGTATATGTTAGAAAAACAAATTACCCAAACCCCTGAGCAGATATAGACAAAAATAAGGAGGATAATACAGTTAGTACTGAAAAACGTAGACTGATTTGTTTATGGCTTTATGACATAACTGGCATAGCCATAAGACCGGAAATTAAAGGCGTTGTCTGACTGGAATGGAGAAAGAAAGAATTGTTAGATAAATGGATACTTGAATAATGAGTACAGCCATGGGACAGCTCGCTGCATCTTAAAAAAAAAAAAAAGAGAGGCAAGGCCTTCAAGACTCACTTGTGATAAATTAAGTCCCCTAGCATTAATTACAGAGTAATTTCCCTTTTTTACTATCTGCACCAAAACGTTTGCAAAATAAATAAAAATTCCATGCTTAGCAAAAGAAGTTCCTGTTTGAACAAAAAATGATAATAATGACTCCTCTTGTTGTTGTGTCAGAATAAGAGGTCAAAGTGCCAAGTTTAGAGAATACAAAAAATATAAATATAACAGTAAATGCAGTTTGCATATAATTAGGCTTCTTTTTTTATTTTTTTGTGCCCATCCCAGAGGTGCAATATTGTTTTAAACAAGATGAATGGAAAGAACTGAATTTTTCCTATTTTTATGCCAAATTTGGTGTCAACTGACAAAGTAGTTGCAGAGAAAATGTCAATGTTAAAGTTTACCACGGACACACAGACACACGGACACACATACACACACACAGACAACCGAACACCGGGTTAAAACATAGACTCACTTTGTTTACACAAGTGAGTCAAAAAGAGAAGAAGAAAAGACGATCAAAGTGCTCTTGTCTGGAAGATAAAATGTCATGTATATATCATGCAGTTTGAGTAAGTTGTGTTTTTTACAGTGCAGCCTTACTTTGGATCAAGATCAAGTCATTTATTTATCTGTTATCATTTATTCATTTATGATAGCAGTAATAAATGCAACAGAACTTCAAAAGTAATTCTCTCTCTCTCTCTCTCTCTCTCTCTCTCTCTCTCTCTCTCTCTATATATATATATATATATATATATATTAAACAGCAGTTCTGAATAAAATACAACTTTCAATATTAAATAGCAATTCTGAATAAAATATCAACTTTCAATATTGAATAACAATTCTGAATAAAATACAACTTTCAATATTAGATAGCAATTCTGAATAAAATATCAACTTTCAAATGAACTTATGTTTGCAGCTCCCACCTTTCTTCTTTTCTTTTCTTTTTTTTTTTTTAAACGCTTGGCAAAGGCAACAAATGTAATAATTGTTTACTGGTGGCCTTGAATTAAATACAGACTGCTCACATTTATATGAGAATCTGAAATTGGTCAGTTTAATTTTTGACATCAGTTCAAAATATTCTTTTGGACAAAGAAAAGTTGTAAGCTAGAAAATTCCCTACACTGACGTTTGATTTCTGAAAAGGAAAAAAACAACTAATGTACGTCCACCTTCACGACCACCACCACACCAGCCAGCTCAGTTGACTTGGACTGATTTGTTGGTGGTGCGTTTCAGACTTTAGCTCATCACATGGACCGATAAGTGATGATAATGATAATGTATTTTACTTATATGGCACAAACTACCCACAGATGGGCTCTGCACGCCTCACGTGAATCAGGGCATACAACTGTGTGTGATTTAACTGTCATTTGAAAAAAGAAAAATGTGTTTCAGCTGATGTGGAAATCTGAAATGTTACCTGCTTAAATGTTTTGACTGATTTCCAGTACTTATTATTATGAAAATGTATGTATCTATCACTACAATAAAGATTTTGTACCTTTTCTTCAGACTTAAGTATTGCACATCATCCTCATTAATTGTCAGTTACTTTATCGTTGTTATTACTATTAAGAATGTATTGTTATTGATATTATTGTTGTTATTCAGTTATTCATATTATTAAAATATTTTTGTTGGCTTTGTTGAAATGGTATTATCAAAATATTGTTGTTGGTTTTGTTGAAGTGGTGTATATACATACATACATACATACATATATATATATATATATATATATATATATATATATATATATCTAATGCAAAGGCGGTTTTCTGGTCACAGCTTATTTACTTACCAAGATCTGTGACATGTTAGTGAATCATAAGATTTAATCACTGTGTGAGGTGTCATACACACTTGAGATATATATATATATATATATATATATATATATATATGTGTGTGTGTGTGTGTGTGTGTGTGTGTGTGTATTCACAGAGACTTAAATCATAATATGAAACAGTTTTGGAACAAAAGACAAATCGGTTGCATTATCATTGGTGATTACTTTGCTGATATTTTGAAGTAGTGTAATTAATAACTGTGTTTTGTGTACATATATGTGCGCATTATAATTTATATGCTATTTATTTTGTGCTAAGGTGTTCTAAAGAAATTTTAGTACCTACTTGATTGCTGTATGGATATACTATGTAAATGTACGGGCTGTTGGAAAAAAAGGAAGTGACTGAATATAACTATTTTTATTTCCCCTGACAATAGATAGCAGGGCACAGCATGCAGTTCACTAATTGCAAGGCAGTATGAAGAATCATATGACCTCAACTGTTACAATAGACTGGTTTAGCTTGCAAAGCCAAGTCTGTCATTGCTGCCCATTTTTCTTTATCAAGGACTAAAATTTGAGGGTTTTAAAGAGAGCGCTACTGTTCATAAGTAACTCAATTTATTTCAGATTGTGTGTTTTTAATGTTGATTACAGAAACTTAATGGACAGTAGGACAGTTCCAATCTAACACAACGTTTTTGGAAATGCCCAGTTTGAAAAAAGGGAGCAATTATTTTTTTTATTAAGTGCACCAGCAGTTCTGCACATCATCATCAGTTATGATTCCATTATCACAGGCAGTATGCATGATGATGATGATGATGATGATGATAGTAATAATTCCCAGTATTACATGGAACATGTACAATTATATGTTTATAATTTTGTTACCCCACATTTTTAGCTCTGTGCAGTCACTGTTTATACTCGTACTTTACAGTTTACAGTTTTATCTTCCCAAAATCTTATATATATAGTCATGTGCAGTCATTTTTTTCCTTTCTTCTAAAGCTACATTGAATTGATAAATATTGACCACCCTCTGCCACTGATCTAAAAATGGAATATATACGTATTAGTGACCCTCTGTCCTCACCTACCCCCATCCACTGCACCTCTCCCCCTGACCCCTTCCTTTCAGTCTCGCCCACATTTTCCCATTCTTCAAGTTAACATGTATAACTTAACAAATTATGTCACGATGACATGTTTCTGTCGTGAGAACGAGCGAGTAAGATCCCACGCGGTACAGTGGATACTGTTATTATGTTGGTTTTCCGGCAGCGTGTGGTGCCACTTCCACGATGGGGGTCAAGGTCATACATACACAGCCATGTAACAGTTTATTTCAAATCAGGCACGTACGGGGGCTATCAGTGTTGAGCTTGGGTATCAGACACGTTGATCCTATTGTGATTGTACACGGTCTGTTCTCCCACTGTTCTGCAGCCCGCGCCACGCTTACAGCGAGCAAACCAAACATTGGAACACTGAGAAAGGTCAACAAGGACTTTGGGATTTCTCTTTGCTCAGTTTACTTTTTATTGTTCGTTTCTTTTCTGTTCTGTTTGCCTGTCTGTCTGACTTTTTATCTGTCTTCCCCTTCCTCGCTCTCTCTGTACCCTGCGCGCGCGTGTCTGTATGAAGAGAGAGAGAGAGAGAGAGAAGGGACGACGACGACGACGACGACGAAAAGAAAATGTGGAGGTGGAGAGCACAACGGCAGTCTTTCAAGTTACACCAGCTTTTGCGGAATCCCTCAAAGCCCCACGGAAATGATAATGTATTTTTGAAGGCCTGGTCTCACAATATCGATAAACGGGTTTTACTTGCCGTCGTACAACTGAGCCGCATGCTTTCTTAGTAAACAAAAAACCCGGTTAAGTTTAGCCAAAGTCTTCCAGCTATATACATATATATATATATTTTTTTTTTCTCTCTCTCTCTCTCTCTCTCTCTCTTGATATTCTCAGGATATGTTAGCCCACTCTCCTACTACGTCAATCGTGAAACATTGCATTGGATCTCCTGCCGCGTGCCGCAACTGATCACCATTATCACGAAAGAGTTAAACTGAAGACAACTCGAGTCAGTTCTGTGATCGGAAATTTTCAGCTGAACCTCTTTGGCTTCCATCTTCTCTTCCTCACTGGCAGACCCAGTCGATCTCCCCGCCGGCGAAATGAATTCTACTTCTTCTTCTCTTCTTCTTCTTCTGCATTCGTGGGCTCAGTGAACTCTCACGTTCACTCGTATATACGCGAGTGGGCTTTTACGTGTATGACCGTTTCTACCCCGCCATGTAGGCAACCATACTCCGCTTTCGGGGGTGTGCATGCTGGGTATGTTCTTGTTTCCATAACCCACCGAACGGTGACATGGATTACAGGATCTTTAACGTGCGTATTTGATATTATGCTTGCGTATACACACGAAGGGGGTTCAGGCACTGGCAGGTCTGCACATTTGTTGACCTGGGAGATCGTAAAAATCTCCACCCTTTACCCATCAGGCGCCGTCACCATGATTCGAACCCGAGACCCTCAGATCGAAAGTCCAACGCTTTAAATTAACCAATCGGCTATGGCGCCCGTCAATGAATTCTATAAATTCCAGGTTTGTTCACTTGCCGGTTCGAGCGCAGCCAGACTGGAGCAACCTCTCAGGTTATCACGTGCTGGCAAACTTTCGTCAGTCTCTTGAAATTTTTTGGGGGGTCATTATTCCCCCCTCCCCTCTGTCCCCCCCCCCTCCCCGCCCCCCGTGCTCCCGTTGAATTGGGCGAGGCTGTTGTAGACCAGAATGACAATTAAGAGCGCAGTTCAGTTAACTGGTTTTTGAAAGATCCGTCGACGGGCGCAATAGCCGAGTGGTTAAAGCGTTGGACTGTCAATCGAGGGTCCCGGGTTCGAATGATGGTGACGGCGTCTGGTGGGCGAAGGGTAGAGATTTTTACGATCTCCCAGGTCAACATATGTGCAGACCCAGTAGTGCCTGAACCCCCTTCGTGTGTATATTCAAGCAGAAATTCAAATACGCTCGTTAAAGATGATCCTGTAATCCATGTCAGCGTTCAGTGCGTTATGGAAACAAGAACATACCCAGCATGCACACCCCCGAAAAACGGAGTATGGCTGCCTACATGGCGGGGTAAAAACGGTCATACACGTAAAATCCCACTCGTGTGCATACGAGTGAACGTGGGAGTTGCAGCCCACGAACGCAGAAGAAGAAGAAAGATCCGTGAAGTTTGATTTTTACTCAGCAGGACGAAGGGTCATCAGTTCATGTGAATGGTGGGACTACGGTCTGTAACACACATTTTACAAACCGGCCGAGGTCCCGTGTGCAGCATGCACTTAGCGCACGTATAAGAACTCACGGCAACAAAAGGGTTGTTCCTGGCAAAATTCTGTAGCAGAATCCACTTCGATAGGAAAAACAAATCAGTGAAACTGCACGCAGGAAAAAAATACAAAAAAATGGGTGGCACTGTAGTATAGCGACGCGGCGCTCTTCCTGGGTAGAGCAGCCCGAATTTCACATTGAGAAATATGTTGTGATAAAAAGAAATACGAATGCAAATACTTTGCACTGTTATTGAACAGGATTGCTCTTCACACACACACACACACACACACACACACACACACACACACACACACACTTTCAAAGAGAGGGAAAGAGAGGCGGACGGACAGACAGAGATCTGATTGTGAATTTTCAGGAAGTTGTCCGCTCTTACGCAAAAAACCACGAAAGACACATACGTTTCGATTTTTGTTTTTTGTCAGGAGGTTCGGCATTGGCCGACGTACGAAGAGCAATGTAAACATAAAAACTGTGATCCTGTTAACAACGATAGAAGCAGTTATTCATATCAATGGATCCGGGACTGCGCATCAGAAATCTGTTTCTGCTTTAGTGCGCGCGCACAACTGTGTCGTGTATGAATGCCCGTACGGCGTAGTATCTCGCTTGGACATCACAGTCATGATCCTCAGACGGACTTGTAGTAACTCTGGCCCTCATAGATGTCTTAAGAGAAGGGGGTGTTTAGCAGTCAGTCAACCAATCAGTGGCATTAACTCACTCAGTACGGCCAGTCCTCTCTTCTCCTTTACACAGATCCCTCGGATGTCCAGTGGGTGTCTGAATGACCCAACCTTTAGCTTCCGTCGACAGAATTTTGGTATTCTTTGTCAACGTTCACCTCTTCAGTATAAGAGCCTTCCGCTTGCAATATTTTGATGATGGTAATTGGGGTGAAACGCTGTTAACGTCGTCTCTTTCGCCGTTCGTATGGAGAGAGTTAAATCCCCCTTTACTTGATCAAATGATATCAGTGTTTCGTGAAGAGTAGATGTAATTACTACTTTTTGTGTTCTTGTGTGCAGTTTTTATTTCAGGGAGATAACAGCTCTCACTGCCGAGCATACATGTCAGCATCAGTCAATTAAGGGGGTTACCTAAAGCACCAAAAAGCGTCATGAAGCCTACATTCAACAAGAACAACAGAACAGGAGCAGCACCAGCAACAACAGCAACAACCACAATAATTGTACTATTAACACGGTGAATGTCTGGCCAAGTTCTTATGCATTGAGTCAGTCGGTTAGGAAATGGCGTGCCTACTGACACGGACGAGACAAGAGCAACAGCAGAAACATCTCTTTTGTCGCTCCGTCAGCTGCGTTCGGTCAGGGTGGCGCTAGATGGCTCACCACACCCTTTGAAACACACCCCCCAGTCGATAAAGAACGTCTTTGTGCACTAATTAGACGGTAAAGAAATCTTTCCGTGTGCTTGCTCGGTGGCGTGGACGGATTGTGGTGGTGGTGGTGGAAAAGGAAGAGGGTGGAGCTGGGTGGGTTTGCGAGGTTTACCGTGCAAGCTAAGGAGCAGGGTGTGAGGGGGGTGGGTGCGTTGAAGGTGAGGTTGGAGAGCTGTCTGCGGTTGGGCGTCAGGTGCGATCGTTGTTTCTGGAACAAAAGAGTTTCCCGGAACTGCACTTGTCCTGTAATAGGGTATGCTAGGAATCGGAACAAAGTCACGTTCGTTTCCTGCTGTGCTGGCATCGACCAGTTGCACGCAACATTATTGTTACTGTTATCGTCAGTGTCGGGGACATAATGACAATCATTATTACGTTCGTTTTGATTGCCATCGCTGCATGTCACTGGTGATGATGGCCGGGAATCATATTAAAGGAAGCTCGTCTCGTGATGGCTGCTGGCATTTAACGAATGTGTTGGGCGTGATTGCTTGTGTTTTGTTTGTGGAATTTACACGTCACTGTTACTTATCTACGGTGTTCCCACGTTATTATTTTTACGTGTGGTCGAAGAGAAGTCTCTGTTCTCAATGTCGGCAAAAAACAACAACACACACAAAAACGAACAGAATAGAAACAAGCAAACAATAACAACAACAGAACTGAGAAGAAGAACAACAAAACCCTTCGTTTAGTCTGAATAAACGTATATATGCATACATAAGAAAAAAGATAAATAGATAGATGCTTTTGAACACGTTTATTATTTTTTATGCTCGTCTCAGGCTATCTCTGTTGAGGAACATTGTCGTCAGTAACTGCATTCAAGATGAACCCTCAGTCCTAACCAGGCCGTGATCATTTAGGGTGGAATACACACACACACACTCTCTCTCTCTCATATGATATATATATATATATATATATATGTGTGTGTGTGTGTGTGTGTGTGTGTGTGAGGGAGAGAGAGAGAGATTGGAACGGATGAAAAAAAAAATGTCGACAACAACAAGACAAGCAACAATTTAATGCACAGCACAGCACAGCCCAGCACAGCCGACAGCACAGTAGTGGTGAGGGGGAGGAAGAGCGATCAGAAAGGAACCCCGGGTGGAGATGTCACTATCAGGGGTGCATGTTAGAGAGTGAAGGAGGAGGAGTAAAGGGGTGGGGATGGGTAGCTGTAATTAAGGTGAAAGGGTCAAGTAGGGCCGGGCAGGTGTTGGGAGTTAACTTGGTGTAAGGGGTGGGCAGGGTGGGGTCAGGGGGTGTAGGATGGGGGGTGGGGGAAGGGGGGAGGGACAGGTTGGATGGATAACCTCGCGGTTTCTGCTTAAGGTCAGCCGGCTGAGTGACCTCTGGGGGGTATTAGTCACGCAGCTAGCTGTAGCCTCCCATAGAAATGCATCAGTGCTGGGCTCGCGACACTTCCGCACGTATTCATTGTGTGGCTTCTTGTTGACTCACTTGTGTAAACAAAGTGAGTCTATGTTTTAACCCGGTGTTCGGTTGTCTCTGTGTGTGTCTGTGTGTCCGTGGTCAACTTTAACATTGACATTTTCTCTGCAAATACTTTGTTAGTTGACACCAAATTAGGCATAAAAATAGGAAAAATTCAGTTATTTCCAGTCATCTTGTTTAAAACAATATTGCACCGCTGGGATGGGCACAAAAAAATAAAATAATAAGCCTAGTTATATGCAAACTGCATTTACTGTTATATTTTTGTATTCTCTAAACTTGGCACTTTGACCTGATATTCGACCCGAACAACAAGAGCAGTCATTATTATCATTTTTTTGTTCAAACAGGAACTTCTTTTGCTAGCATGGAAGTTTTATTTATTTGCAAACGTTTTGGTGCAGATAGTAAAAAAAGGGGAAATTACTCTGTAATTAATGCTAGGGGACTTAATTTGCTTTAAACTGATCTTTCTCATCTTAAACATTACATTTTGAAATTATACTCAATACATAAAAAGCTTGGATTTTTTTTTTTTTTTTTAAAGTGTATCACAAGTGAGCCTTGAAGGCCTTGCCTCTCTTGTTTTGGTTTTGTTTTGTTTTGTTTATCTGTTTCTTTCTCCACCCTCCTTTCTTTCGCTTTTCCTTTTCCTTTGTTTTTTCTTTGTGCATCCGTGCCTGACTTTCTTTTGTTCGTTCGCTTATTTATGTATTTATTTATTTGTTGTTGGGTTTTTTTTTTCACTTATTCGGTTCTGTTTGTGTTACTGATTTACCTATTTCTTTCTTGCTTTCTTTCTTCCTTTCTCTCTCTGTCTCTGTCTCTGTCTCTCTCTCTCTCTCTCTCTCTCTTTTTTGTTGTTGTCTGTTATTGTTGTTTGATTGTTGTTTCGTTTTTTTTTGTTTTTTCTCTCTCTCTTATGTCTACTTTTATACTATATATATATATATTTATATTTATATATATCTATACCTGTTTGAACGTATTTAAAAAGATTCTTTTATTCTATCTTTTTCATGCCCAGTAAGACGATCGGAAAGCTTGTGTTAATTTCGCAGGAAGATTATTAAAAAAAAAAACTTAAAAAAAAAAAAATAGTTTCATACATTCAAATGTTTGATCAGCTTAAGTTTCAAATCAAAGATTTACCTCCCCTCCCTTCCCCCGCACTCCCTCCTCTCTCCACTCCGCAGTATGTCTGTGCGTGTCTAGAGGTTTTTCTCTTTGTTTGTCAGTGTGTCTCTTATTTTCTCTTTCTCGGTTGCAGAAACACTCGTGCACGCGCGCACGCACACACTTGTTGCACATACACGTATAAAACACAACACAACGCGCGCGCGCACACACACACACACACACTACCACACACACACACACACACACACACACACACACACACACACTACCACACATACACACACACACACACACACACACACACACACACACACTACCACACACACACACACACACACACACACACACACACACACACACACACACACACACACACACAACACACACACACGCTGTTGACAATGCAGGTTGCAGGGTCAGCTGTGTTGTTCCACAAACGCTGTTTGTTGTTACAGTGTGCACTGCCTTGTTGATTCG
Organism: Babylonia areolata; assembly: GCF_041734735.1. NCBI lineage: Eukaryota > Metazoa > Mollusca > Gastropoda > Neogastropoda > Buccinidae > Babylonia > Babylonia areolata. The sequence goes on along the minus strand of NC_134880.1, from coordinate 52,666,564 downwards.
CACGGACAGCTTTTCTTGATTTGTTTTGTTACTGCTTTGGCTGACCCCTTTCCCAGCACGAATATCGCTGGAAGAGAGAGAGAGGAGGGATGCTGTGGAGGGGGGTGGGGGGGGGGGGGGGGGAGGAGGAGGAGAGGGCGAGGGAGAAGCGGGAGGGGGTTTGGGGGGGGGGGGGGAGGGTGTGTGTGTGTAGTGGACAGCAGTCATACAAACAGAGAGAGAGAGACAGGCAGCTAAGTGTGGGCCAGACAGGGACGTTGCTTTGGTTTGGACACTGTCACGTCACTAAACTTCGTCTGAACTTTGGTGTGATGAGTAATGAAGCACTTGTCAGATCAGTTCTTGGGGAGTAGAGAGACACAGAGAGAGACGCACACACACAGAGGGAGAGGGGGCGGGGCAGACAGACAAATAGTGAGACAACAATAACACACAGACAGACACACATTTTATATATATATATATATATATATATATATAGAGAGAGAGAGAGAGAGAGACAGACAGACAGACAGACAGACAGACTCAGAACAAAACGTTTTTTATTCAAGGATTAAGATTTTAGGTATGGCCCATTCTTCCAATCTGCCCTTGAGAGAGAGAGAAAGAGAGACTCATCGCAGACAGGTAGTTAGTCAGAGAAGAAAAGAGGGAAGCTGAAGAACACTATTGATTTTAACATTGTAAAGTCATCTTTAACTTTCGGTTCGTTATTGTCAAATCAGTTCTTTGGTGAGAGAGACGGGAAGAGAGACAGTAACAGAGACAGAGTAAGGGAATAGGGGGGCAGGCAGAGAATTTATCATCAATTTGAACATTATATGCCATCTTCATCTCATATTTTGAATTGTAAAAAAAACAATTTCTTCTGGCAAGGAGTGGGGAGAGAGAGAGAGAGAGAGAGGAGAGGAGAGAGAGAGAGAGAGGAGAGAGAGAGAGAGAGAGAGTGGAGAGGAGAGAGAGAGAGAGAGTGGAGAGGAGAGAGAGAGAGTGGAGAGGAGAGGAGAAGAGAGAGAGTGGAGAGGAGAGAGAGAGAGAGAGAGAGAGAGAGAGAGAGAGAGAGAGAGATTGTCAGAAAGAAATCAGATGGAGACGAGCAAGCCAGTTGATGTGTCCACAGATACGTTCCTTACGTCCGAGGCCAAGCTCCCAGTCCCAGTGAAAATGACAGGGTTATGGAGATGGTCCTGAACAGTCACGCCCCTGAAGTCAACCTTTGTATCACCATGCAGGGGCGGTTTTCCCGACTTGGGTGGCCCACGGACGTGTTTGAAATTTGAAATTTTTATTTACAATTGCGTGTTGGTGACCACCACGGACGTGACCACAGAAGATATTAAATTTTACTCTTGGAGAGGGTTGGAGGCCAGGGCGGAATCTCCAGTCTCCAGTGACCCTGACCCAGGGATGAAGGCAGCGAGACGTACAGCGAAGAGAGGGAGCCTTTGATTGGGGATTGAGATCTCTTCCTTGAAAAGTCAGTTATGATGACGTGCTGTTGGTGGTGGAATTGATCATTGTTCACCGTGTATTGTGATTAACCCCCCTTCTACCCCCCCCTCGTCTTGATGGGAGCAGGGAGGGAGGGAGGGAGGAGCCTCATCATCGACCTTCTGTCATCGTCTTAGGGGCGTTAGTCATTCCTCACAGCTTGAGGTGGTGTTTGTTATTGCGTGTGAAGAGACAAAGTGGAGGATGGGGTTGGGGGAAGCGGTGAGACTGGGGGGAGGGTGGTGGTGTAGGGGGGAGGATGGGGTCTGGCTCTGAGGACAGTGATATGTAGCTAAGGGAAGAGGAGGAGGGGTGGGGGTAGTGTCTGGTCCTCAGTGTGTGGACGTGTGCAGGTGGTCAGGTGTTGTTGACCAGGATGTCCCGGCATACCATCTGCGTTGTCCTGTGTGTTGTCATTGGGCTTTGGTGGGGTTTGTCGCGACCACATCAACCTTTCCATGGGGTAGGAGGTGGAATTGGGCGAGCTGGAAGGTGGGGGGGAATGGCGGGGGGCAGGGGGGGGGGGTGAGAGTGGCGGGGGGAGGGGGGAGGGGGGGGGGAGGGCCTGGGAGTTTGACGGCGACGGGTTAGGGGATGTTAAGTGATCCTGAAGATCAACTCATGGCCGCTGTGCATGGTTTGTTTTAAGTCTTCGTGTCTATCCGTATGTTTTTGGGTGCGATGTCTTGCTGTTATATGGTGTTGCAGTTTTCTGCATCTGTCTCGATTTTTGGGGTGGGTGGGTGGGTGGGTCTTTTTTTTCTTTTTTTCTCTCTCTGACTTGTACGTTTTCCAACTGTTGTAGTGTCATCTTTCATCTTGTCTTTGGGCGTTTTCGTTTTGTCCTTGTGCATCGATATGTCACGTATGCCTTCCTGTTTATTGCAGTTATACCCCCCCCCCCGCCCCCCAAACCCTCCCCCCCCCCCACACACACACACACCCCATCTGTCTTCGGGATAGGGAAGTGGCCTGCCAGAATGCTACCGTGCCAGTACACTGAGGAAAGAGGATTGTATCGTTCGAGTTAAATAACGAACTAGCGGCAGGTTCATTGCTCGTGATATTTAAATGGTTGGCTGCTGAATGGTGTAGAGAAAGCCTTCGCTTTTGTCTTGCAGCTGTGTTCCTCTTTCTGAAATCTCCGATGCTCGATTTATGAGGGAAAAAAAACCCCAAAGGAAAAGAAACATTTAAAAATGTGTGAAAGATGCCTACGACGTCATCCGTTTCCCGGGGAAAGGTGTTGAAACTGTTGTGTTTGAATGGAGGTTGTCGCTGGCGGGTACTCCTGGGTTGCAGAAAGTGACGTCACAGTTCGTGGTGTCAGAACTGGTGGCCCGGGTTGTGTGTGACAGCTGGGTCCTGGCCAGCCGACAGTCTCTCTCCGACCATTGTTGTCATTCCGTTGATCCGTTGTCCTTCTGTCTCCGTTTCTGTCTGGTTTTGAGTCTTCCCCACCATCCCACGCCCCCCCCTCCCCTCCCCTTCTCTCTTCTTTGTCTGACGCCCCCACCCCCACAGCCCCCTCCGTTTATCTCTCTTTGTCTTGACCCCCCCCCCTCTTTCTTTCTTCTCACCCATTCCTCGTCTTTCTTCTCCCCCCCCCTTCTCTTCAGAATAACGTGAACAATGATTGCCTTGGATTGGGAGGAGTGAAAACCTGCCCCATGCAAAGAAAAGCTGGCCGTTGGACCTGCCGGGCGGGCGGGCGGCCGGCCCGACTGAAACTATTGACCCGCCCCTTGCCTTACCAGACCAGCGGATGACCGCTGAAAGGAGCAGCTGTCCGCGACCTTTCCGGCCCATCTCCTTGACCCCTGGTCACTGTCACTGTCACTGGACGAGCAGGCAGCTAGCACACACCGCCTCTTGTGCTGTCTGTTTGTGAAGGGAACTAGTGCCGACCTGCTGCACGTGCCGCTGCTGCTGCTGCTGCTGCCATTCAGGTCTGTCCGCGCGCGTCGAACACTGGCAGCTGTTGGAGAGGTCGTGGAAATGATGATGGTGATGGTGGTGGTGGTGGTGGTAATGATGAATGATGATGGCGACTGTATTTCTCGCCAAAACCTCTCCCAGTCCCACCTGTCCACCCGCGCATGTTAACAGACACACACACACACACACACACACACACACACACACACACACACACACACACACACACACAACACAGACTCACACACACACACACGCACACACACACACACACACACACACACACACACACACACACACACACACACACACAGAGCAGTACCAGCAAACCTTATACATGTCATTACAAGGTATATATCTCTTTGTCTCTGTCTCTTTATCACTTTATCTCTTTTTCCCTGTGTTTCTCACGCATGCACGCACACACACAAACACACACACACACACACACACACACACACACACACACACACACACACACACACACACACACACACACTGTGGACAATGCAGGTTGCAGGGTTTCAAGTTTCAAGTTTTAATTGGTGGGAATTGGAACACGTACTACATGTATGTCCGCACATAGGGACGGACGGATCCCGTACATTCTGTTTTTCAAGCACAAATGCCAAACATACGGGCCCGTTCACACGTTATCAATAGGGTCAACATTTTGGCGATGATAACACAGGGATTTTGAAACGTGACTATGGATATTTTGTGTCACACAGTAACGGTTCCAACGCTTGCCTGCCCCGGCCCCCCCCCCCCCCTACCCCCCCCGACCCCCACAACCCCCCAGGTTATTACACATGCATTCTGTGTCAGAACGTTCTGGAAAAACCTGAGAATCGTCACATGTGTGTGTGTGTGACCCCCCCTCCCCCGCCCCCCCCCCCCCCCCCCCCCCCCCCCTCTCACTTCAGTGTCCATCATTGAGTGTTATTGACAAATTCCGAACCTGGGGACGGGAAAGATAAAAAAAACAAGATAAAAAGTTGTTGAACTGTGATCTTTCGGCGCCCCCCCCCTCTCTCTCTCTTTCTCTCTCTGTGTGTGTGTGTGTGTGTGTCCCTGTCTCTAATTGTCTCTCTCAACTAGTTTGTCTGTGTGTCTGTCTTCTTGTCTGTCCGTATGTCTGCCTGTCTCTTTCTCCCTTCCCCCCCTCTCTCTATCTCTTTTCTAGACAGAGAGAACGCACACGCTTACGCTCGCGCGCGTGCACGGGCATAGACACACACAATCATACACGTACTCTCTCTTTCTTCTTCTTCTTCTGCATTCGTGGGCTGCAACTCCCACGTTCACTCGTCTGCACACGAGTGGGCTTTTACGTGTATGACCGTTTTTACCCCGCCATGTAGGCAGCCATACTCCGTTTTCGGGGGTGTGCATGCTGGGTATGTTCTTGTTTCCATAACCCACCGAACGCTGACATGGATTACGGGATCTTTAACGTGTGTATTTGATCTTCTGCTTGCATATACACACGAAGGGGGTTCAGGCCCTAGCAGGTCTGCACATATGTTGACCTGGGAGATCGTAAAAATCTCCACCCTTCACCCACCAGGCGCCGTCACCGTGATTCGAACCCGGGACCCTCAGATTGACAGTCCAACGCTTTAACCACTTGGCTATTGCGCCCGTCTACTCTCTCTTTCTCTCTCTCTCTGTTTCTCTGTCTGTCTGTCTGTCTGTCTGTCTGTCTGTCTGTCTCTCTCTCTCTCTCTCTCACACACACACACACACACACACAGTCACACACACACACACACACAGAGCAATCAGATTGATTTGATTATGGAGATGGCGCATATTGAGCATCACTCACGGCGATATTTATTACTTTGTCTCCCGTTCTCACGCCTTTGGCGGGATGGATGGTGTGAAGTGGATGAATTATGCATTTCCATGAAACATTGAAATACATTATGATCGGCACCTCGTCTTCATGGGAAACAAGAGAGAGTTTGTCGTTAGGGTGGGGTAGTGATATGTGTGTGTGTGTGTGTGTGTGTGTGTGTGTGTGTGTGTGTGTGTGTGTGTGTGTGAGAGTGTGTATGTTTGTGTGTGTATATATGTGTGTGTGTGTGTGTGTGTGTGTGTGAGAGAGAGAGAGAGAGAGAGAGAGTGTGTTTTTGTGTGTGTATGTGTGTGTGCGTGTTTATGTGTGTGTGTTTGTGTTTATGAGTGTGTGTGTATGTGTGTGTGTGTGTGTGTGTGTGTGCGCGCGCGCGTGTGTGTGTATGAATGAAAAAGAAAGAGAGAAAGAAATGAATGAATAAATGATTTTATTTTTCGTTTCAGAGGGATGATAGAGTAAACAGATTATGAAAGAAGGGGTGGGGTGGGGGATGGGGGGTATGAAAGGAAAAAAACAACAAGGATGAACAAGAAAGAAGAAAAAAGAAAAGAAAAAAATATCATTATATAAAAACAGCATTACAAATCATTAATACGCGGATAAATATATATTTACAGCACTGCATAGTTTGCCAAAAGTTCGTGTGGCCCAAAGTCCACACTGTTTTGCGACCTGGTCAGTTTCAGTACAAAACCGAATTTGTTTGTTTGTTTTTTTTTCTTTCTTTCGTATTCTTCCTCCTGTTCTGTTCCACTCAGAATGTCTTTTCATTCGTCCATTCAGTTATCCGTTCATTGCTATTCTTGTTGTCGGATTTTCCCAGGGTTACACGATGCAGTCACTGGGGTACGTGGAACTCTCCATGCTCTTTCATTCAGGGTAGAAACAGGAAGAAATCAGCCAAGTATATATACCCAGGGATCGAATGTCATTATTATGCAAGAGATTGTAATTAGAATTTTTTAAAAACAAGAACAACTAAACAACAAGGAACAACTTAGCAACGAACCAAAACAAATTAAAAAAACAACAAAAAACAACAAAAAAAACCCGGACAAACAAACAAACAAAAAAATCGCCCATCATGTTGACCGCACGCATTACTCGTACAGCACGTGTCCTGTGTAAATATGCCTGGGTTGAGCTGAGCGTGCACTTTTTTTGCACGTGCTCTTGTAGTCCAACAAAGTGGAAGAAGATGGGGGGGGGGGGGGGGGGGGGGTTGGTACTGGATTGATTCTCACACAGAGCAGCAGTGGATTTTTTTTTTTTTTTTTTTAGACGGGTTGCATGGTTGTCAATGAATCGATCCTTTCCCATAGCAGGCTGCTGGCAGCAGTGTTGTGGCGGCGTGGCATGGCGGTGTGAATGGATCCACTCTTGATCCATCGCGCAGAGAGTGTTGATCGGATCGAATATGGCTACACCATGGACGTCAGTGGTGTCTTTGGGGCTTGCGCTCGGCGCGGCTATCAAGATAATCCAGACGGCTGTGTTGTTGAGATGGGTCCAGTTAAATGTGGATCATCATTGGATTAGTTGTCATTTTGTTCTATTATCTTTTTTTCTCACAAGCATTGCTTCTGCTATGAACCTTGCTAGAGCTTTCAAAGAGTTTTCCTACTGTGCAGAGCAGTCAAAAAGCGTACACTCAATCCTGAGCACGTTGACACACCAGACCAGAGAATACATTGCTCTCTTCGCCCATCCAGTACAGAATTCAGTACAAAATTGCTCATATTGTCTTAGCGCCATTTCGAAGGTTCCCCTCCCATCTCACATAATATCTTCTGTCCTTCATTAATCTACGCTTCCATCCCGTTCTCTCAGATCTTCTGGAGAAAAGCTGCTGTCGACTTCCGAGTCCCCTAAGGTATAGAGCTTCAAAGACATTTGGCTAAAGGGCTTTTCAGTGTCCAGCACCTTCTGTTTGGAATTCTTTTCCTCTGAATTCCCCGGCACTCACCAACAGTGTCCTCCTTCAAAAGAAAGCTGAAAACCCACCTGTTCGAAATGGCCTTTGGATGTGACGAAGCATAGTTCTTTGTCTCCTCCCACTTTCTACACTCCCCTTTTTGTCCCCCCCCTCCCTCCCTCCATTGTTGAATTCCTGTGCTGTTTGTGCCTGTTGGTTGGTGTTTGCTTTGTGCGCGCGCACGTGTGTGTGTGTGTGTGTGTGTGTGTGTGTGAGGGGGTGTATTTTATTCCCATTTTCTGCGATTATTCAATCTGCATGTTGTAGTATTATAGTGGTGGATACAGATTGTGTTTTCCACTTCTATGTCTCTTGTGGTATAATGTATTATTGTATATGTACTGAATCATGTGAGGCGTTTAGAATCCAACTATGGGGAGTTTGCGCCATATGAGTACAGTATATTATTATCATTATTAATATTGTTGTTATTATCATTATTATTATTGATTATCATGAATTTCTTTGTGTCAGATTTGTCCTAGACTTCTAATCTTTGCTTCTTCTTTTTTTTCTTTTTCTTAATTTCTTTTCTTTCATCCTTTCTGCCTTGTCGAACTTATCGAAAAGTGGCCCACAATACACAGTTGTTGTGATGAGGAAATGCTCTTCATCCATTCATTCAGGCCAGAAAGGAATGGAAAAGAATTCAGCAGTATATGTATATACATAGAGTGTCGACTGTTGTGCAAACGGAAAAACGCCCAAGTTGACTCTTCTGGCTGGCTCGCACCCCGCGCGTGTGTGTAAATATGCGTAGGCTGAACTGAGCGTGCGCTTGCTGCACGTGCTCTTGCATCACAACAAGAGAGAGGGGATTGATTCTCTCCACTGATGTTTATTTTGTTCTTCTCTCTCTCTCTCTCTCTCTCTCTCTCTCTGTGTGTGTGTGTGTGTGTGTGTGTGTGTGTGTGTGTGTGTGTGTGTTTCTCTCTCTCTCTCTCACTGCCCCGCCCCCGTTCTCTCCCCCCTCCATCTTTCTCTCTTTCATTTTTTAAGACAGCTGGTTGACCGTCAATCGATCTTCCCAGGCGACAGTGTAACATGGCAGTGAATGGATTTTCCGATCACACGCTCGATGGGTGTTGGATGAATCGACGACGGCGTTTGAGAGGGGGTTTGCATGCATGCATGTGGCGGGGCTTGAATTCAGTGAAGACGGCTGGCTGTCTCGGGATGGGTCCACTTTCCTTCTGTGAACATTTTGTTCCTGGGCAGGTCCACTTCGATTATCATGATGAACTTTCTGTTCTTAAATCGGTATAATGATGGAGTTTCTATTCTTGGATCGGTCCACTTCTCAATAATGAATAATTTCAGTTATATTTTGATTTTCTGTTCTTGAATCGGTCCACTTGTCAGTAATGAATAATTTCTGTTCTTTTTGTATCGCTGTTGTTTTGACCCAAACTCGTTATGAGAACCGTGCTTTTAGCACCCTGCAAGCAGTCGCCTTCACCCTCCTCCACCCACCCACTCACCCCCACACATACATGCACTCCGGTGCGTCCAGTCCGAGTGTGAAGAATTTCTTCAGGCTGTAGGTATCGGATCAGAAGACATCTGATTATGATTTATGTAAATGAATTCATTGGGCAGTTACAACGAACAAAAGACAATCGTTTTGGACAGTGTCCTTTGGTGAGGCGTTTCAGTCAAGACATTCATTCAGGCTGTGGTGTGGAATAGAATATTATTGTGCTCAGGGGGGTTCCCCAAAACCATAGCACTGATTGAATTAAAAGTTATGCATTATTCATCGGGGGATCGATCTTTTTGTAAGCGGTGTTGAACTGAGGACAACAACTGTGAAGGACTCCTGTAAGGGGAGTTGTAGATAATAAAAGGGCGTCTTTTAGGAATCATATGAATGTGTGTTGTTGTTTGTTTTTTGTTTTTTTCTTTTCGTTTAAGGCAAAGATCTACATAGAATGAAAGAGAGCTGAAGAAGCTAAAGGATGGCAAAGAATACTGAAACCACCACTGTCAGGAAAACACAAACATAAATAAGTTACGCAAAACAGCAGTGCATTTCGTCCTTTGAGGATCTTCTGTAGCTTGGACAGGCGCGCACGTGCCGGCGTCCAGAGACAGACAGACAGGCACACACACACACAGAGGCACGAACGCACGCACGCACGCACGCACACACACACACACACACACACACACACACACACACACACACACACACACACACAGAACCACCACCATCACGGATGAGAGGTGGGTTGGGATGCGGTCGTGGGAGGGGGGCAGGGGCGGAGTTTTTTTTAGTGTGGGAGTGAGTGAGATTTCTTGTGAATGCTTTGGAAAAGCAAACGCCCCGTGGCATGTAAGCAGGCTGAGCAAAGCCTGTGTCAACCCCACTGGTTTGAAATCACATGGATAGCTGACTGGCCACGAAAGCTGAAGCCAACTGGACGCCATATTGTTTCTCGTATCCGGCCGTCAGCCCGTTGACTGCTAACTGGTGGTAGTTTCTGAACTATATAACCGTGTATCTTCGATGAAATCGTGTTATGCTTGCCCCCACGACATGCCAAATGTTGTGTCTTGATTGAAATCTGCCACTGGTTTATCTACCAAAGTTATTACAGGAAAACAGTACAGTGACACTTGGCGCAAACTTTCAGAGGAGACACACACAGGACTGTCTTTAACTAACGCCGCGAGCATGTGAAAGCTGAGCGCTCGGCTACACATATGAAGTCTGATCGTCTTTCATTGCTGTCCACTGATCCTGGTGGAAGTGTGGGAACGTCGAACCTCCTCCTCTTTGTTAATGCTGGGCTGCTGAGTCAGATCCACTAACCATATACTGCTGTAGACTGTGTGCACGTGCTGAAATAT
>NC_134880.1:52643943-52646443 GCF_041734735.1 Babylonia areolata | reverse complement strand
GTTTTCTAAAGTGCAGTCATGTGCCAGCAAGCCCGTAGCTTCTGTAGCGAGGATGCGGCGCTTTGAGCGAGCGTTGTCTCACTTGTGACTGAGCAACATGAGCGCCATTTTGTCTTAGTCGTCTGTTGTGAACGCACGTGTGCAGTTCAGTAAGCGAGAGGTCAGGTTTTGGTTAGTTCGAATTAGATTCGGATTTTGATACATTATTTTAGCATCCTAAATCCCGGAACCTAATTTACCGGTGATTTTGTGCATGTATGAAACAATAATTACCATTGGTAAATGTCGTAACCCATTTACAGTGGGATATCGACTCTCATTTTGTACGTTAGTTTACTCAGTCGATTTTGGTGCGAATTCAGTCACTAAACAAACGTGTCACCATTATGCATTTTCCGTTTATGGACCCACAAACCATGAAAATGCAACAAATAGGTGCAATGATTTAGGACGCTAAAACAGGACATTACCAGTGAACGCATGAGCATGAAAAGCTCAGAAACAGTGATGTTACGTAACGTGCTCAGATAGATATATAACGTTTTCAAGGAGTACGGATTTTTCTCCACTTGTGCAGCTTGCGGTTTGTGTTTTTTTTCGTATCTCCTCCGTGCGTGATTGAAGTTCGAGTGAGACGGAGACTGTGACGGAACCGCTATTGAGCGTCGGCCTGACACGGAAGCTTGCGTTGGTATTGGTGATGTAACAGTGGCAGTGTGACAGACTGACTTCACGTTAGTTCAGTGTCAGCTGTGCAGTGCTTCCGAGTCAGTCAGTCAGTTCAGTCAGCCCCGCGCTGGAAACAGTCAGTACAGTGCATGTGTGCCGTGTGTGTGTGTGTGTGTGTGTGTGGTCCGTCGTCGGTCGGTCGGTGGTGGTGGTGGTGGTGGTTGTTGTGGGTGTAGGTTTGCCAGTGGCTGTAGTGATTTATATCGACTTGGACTTACTGCCGTGTGTGTGGTTCGTGTTCATTCATCTGTTGCTGGACACTCCTCAGTCCCCGGAATCCGGCCCTCTGGCTGAGTGTTGGCGTGTTGGTGGCTGGCCAGGTAGAGTGAGTGTGTGTGTGTGTGACACGGGATACGTCAGTGTGTATGCATGCGTGTAGTATCATCGTATGTATGTTTCCTTGTAAAACCCGTCTCTTTCTCTCATTTTCTTTCTCTCTGTATCTCTGTGTGTGTGTGTGTGTACGTGTGTGTGTGTCTGTACCTGTGTGTGTGTGTGTGTACGTGTGTGTGTGTCTGTACGTGTGTGTGTGTGTGTGTGTGTGTGTGTGTGTGTGTACCTATGTGTGTGTGTACGTGTGTGTGTGTGTGTGTACCTGTGTGTGTGTCTGTACGTGTGTGTGTGTGTGTGTGTGTGTGTGTACGTGTGTGTATGTGTGTTTGCACTCATCCTCGCAAGCTCCTACCTGCTAAGGTTATGTGTATGATCATTCAGCACACCAAACGGGGGACGTTGGCAGACACCTGCCAGAAGACACACACAGGCTGAAGGACATGGTTGAAAGCACAGCGTTTTATGCGCAAGTCAGGAGCGGCAGCGGCAACGACAGTTACAACAGCAACAAGTATTTTACATAACCGTGATTGGCCCGAAAAAGGTGGTCGTGGTGGTGTTTTTTTGGGGAAAAAATCTTGTTTAAACCAGCAGAAGCAACACACACACACACACACACACACACTCTCTCTCTCTCTCTCTTTATATATATATATATATATATATATATATATATATATAACACTGTACACATAATTATACAGATATATATCTGTCTGTCTGTCTCTTCTGTCTCAACCATCTCATCCTGCTCCAGAATAAATGTGTTCTTTCTCTTCCTCTTTTCTCGCTGTGTCCCTGTGACCAGCCGCTACAACCACACAACCACTGCTGCTGTCGCCAGTATTTTTCCTTCTTCTTCTCGTCCTCCTTCTCCTTTCTTCTGGCGGAGAGAGAGAGAGAGAGAGAGAGGTTGCCCACAGTTTGCTCAAAGCAAAGCTTGGGGTAATGGGTCTTAATAGCGCGGCAGGAGGGAGGGAGGGGGAGAGAGAGAGAGAGAGAGAGAGAGAGAGAGAGAGACCGACCTACCGACCAGCCTAGACAGACATAACCCGACAGAAGAGAGACAGACAGACATACAGACAGACAGACAAACATAATAACCCGACAGGAGAGAGAGAGAGACAGACAGACAGAATAACCCGACAGGAGAGAGACAGAGACAGAGACAGAGACAGATAGAGAAAGAGAATGGTTGGGGAAGGGGCGGAAGGAAAATGATGATGATGATGACGATGACGATGATGGTGATGATGAAGATAATGGTTGTAATAGCACGGTGCATTGTGCAGTTTGTGTGCATTTTCGTGAAAGGAGGGGGGGGGGGGACTGTGAGTGGAGTGGTACAGGGGATGGAGGGGGGGGGGGGGGGTGTGTTGAGGTAATGAGGAGGAGGTGAGAGGGGGGTGGGTGGTGGTGGTGGCACAGACGGGTGGGT
>NC_134880.1:52628943-52631443 GCF_041734735.1 Babylonia areolata | reverse complement strand
TCTTCTGTGTCTCTCCTCTTCCCCCGTTCCGCTACACCTTTGAACTGTAATCTTGACTGACGGTTTGGGTTTCGTGGTTGTGTGGTTTTTTTTTTTGTTTTTTGTTTTTTGTTTTTTTCCTTTTTCTCTTCGTTCTTCTTTCCTTTATTCTTTCTTTCTGTCATTCTTTTAGTGAATGATTGTTATTAGAGCTCTTCTGTTCTGTCTCTCCTGCCCCTGCCCCCCGTCCTCCACGTTTGGACTATCATCTGACCGACGGTTTTGGTTTTGTGGTTGTTGTTTTGTTTCTTCCTATTCTTCTTCTTCTTCTTCTCCTTCTTCTCCTTCTTCTTCTTCTTCTCTTCTTCTTCTTCTTCTTCTTCTTCTTCTTCTCAGTGTTCGTTTATTTGGTTCTTTCTATCTTTTGTTTTTGGGTTTGCTGTTGTTGTTTTTTTTCCTCCGTTGATTAAATGTTTCCTTTATTTTGTCTTATTTTTCTCTCTGTCTGTCTTTATATCTGTAGTGCATATATATATTTTTTCTGTATCTTTTTTTTTTCCTTTTGTTCTGTCTTATTTTTCTTAATGTCTGTATTTATGTCTATAGAGGTTTGTTTTTCTTTCCCCTCTTTCTTTCTCTCTTTCTTTCTTTTCCCGCTCCTTTAATATTTGATACATCCTTCCATCCTTTTCTTATTTATTCTTCCTTCCTTTCCCCTTTCTGTCTGTGCTTTATTTCTTTTGTCTCTCTGCCCCCCCCCCTCCCCTCCCCACCCTTTTCTTCTTCTTCTTTTTTTTTTTAAAATTTTTTTTTTAATGATGTATAGTACTTGTACTTCCGGTTTCCGGTTCTTCTCATTGTCTGTCTGTGTTGTTGTCGTTGGGTTTTTTTTGGGGGGTTTTCGCGTTGTTTTTTTCCATGTTCGCCTTCCTTCTTTCTTTTTTTTCCGATTGACTTTCTGTCTTTATTTTTTTCCCTTCTCCTGTCTTTCCCTCATTCCCCCCCCCCCCCCCTGCCGCCTGTTTGTCTCTGTCTTCTGTTTCCCCCCCATTTTATCTTACCTTGTCAGTCTATCTTGGCAGCTACATTAAAACTGTCGGCCGTCCTGTGATGCGCGTACGTACATAATACCGGAAGAAGCGACTGCCGTATGTTGTTGGGTTAGACTTCTACTGCTGACTGCTGCAGGCGGATTAAGTGCTTTTGCCACTCTTGACAAGAAGCGTGTGTGTATGTGTGTGTGTGTGTGTGTGTGTGTGTGAGCACGTGCGCGAGCGAGAATTGTGTGTGTGTGTGTGTGAGCACGTGCGCGAGCGACAGTGTGTGTGTGTGTGTCCGTGCATGCGTGCGTGTTCCCACGTGTGTGCGTGTGCGTGTGATGTAGTAGTAAGATAATGGAGCAGAATTGTAATGCGTTTGTCATCACCGGAAGCGGGGCTTTGACTTATAGAGACAGAATGACAGAGCACGTGCGCACTGTCTTCTTCGTCTTCCTGCCGGAGGGCTTTGGACCGGAGTGCCAGCTTGACAAGGCTTTTTACATGTCGGGGCCTCTGGTTCTTCACCTGGGTGGGTGCGGCGAACAGGGCCACGTCGTGAGCAACAACCACAACGACACTTGTGTTTCCACTGCTTGGTGTTTTTTTTGTGTCTGAGTTGAAACAACCCCCCACCCCCTACCCCTTTTTTTTTCTTTCTCCCTTTTTGTTTCAGAAAACATATTATTCTAAACACGTCCACACAAACAGCAGAGCAACAGCAAGCTAACAGCATATATATATATATATCATTTCAAGTAGTGTGTGTTTACGCCACCTGTTTGTTTTGGTTGAAATAAATTCTTCTCTTTTTTTTCTCTCTCTCTCTTTTTCAGAATACATATTGTAAACACGTTCGCACAAACACCAGAGCAAACAGCAAGCTAACACACCTTACATAATTATCATCTTCAAACAGTGTGAGTTGGGCTTCGTTTGTCTTTGTTTTCATTCGCGGCAAGTTTTGTCATCTTTTTTTTTTTTTTTTTTTTTAATGGGTAGGGATTGTTAACCTCACTTGAATTGATTGTCTTAGTTTTCATTTGAAGCACGTTTTGTAATCCCTTTTTTATGGGTAGATTTGTTAGCCCCATTTGAATTGATTGTCTTAGTTTTCATTTGGAGCACGTTTTGTAATCCCTTTTTTATGGGTAGGGATTGTTAACCTCACTTGAATTGATTGTCTTAGTTTTCATTTGGAGCACGTTTTGTAATCCCTTTTTTATGGGTAGATTTGTTAACCCCATTTGAATTGATTGTCTTAGTTTTCATTTGGAGCACGTTTTGTAATCCCTTTTTTATGGGTAGGGATTGTTAACCTCACTTGAATTGATTGTCTTAGTTTTCATTTGGAGCACGTTTTGTAATCCCTTTTTTATGGGTAGGGATTGTTAACCTCACTTGAGTTGATTGTCTTAGTTTGAATTGATTGTCTTAGTTTTCATTTGTAGCTCGTTTTGTAATCCCCTTGTTATGGGTAGGGA
>NC_134880.1:52621443-52623943 GCF_041734735.1 Babylonia areolata | reverse complement strand
GCACAGCACAGCTTAGCATCACCCAAAACAGAACAGCACAGCTTAGCATCACTCAAAACAGCACAGCACAGCACGGCTTATCATCACCTAAAACAGCACAGCACAGCTTAGCATCACCCAAAACAGCACAGCAGAGCACAGCTTAGCATCACTCAAAACAGCACAGCACAGCACAGCACATCTTAGCATCACCCAAAACAGCACAGCACAGCTTAGCATCACTCAAAACAGCACAGCACAGCTTAGCATCACCCAAAACAGCACAGCACAGCTTAGCATCACCCAAAACAGCACAGCACAGCTTAGCATCACCCAAAACAGCACAGCACATCTTAGCATCACTCAAAACAGCACAGCACAGCTTAGCATCACTCAAAACAGCACAGCACAGCTTAGCATCACCCAAAACAGCACAGCACAGCTTAGCATCACCCAAAACAGCACAGCACAGCTGAGCATCACCCAAGACAGCACAGCACAGTGCAGCACAGCACAGCACAACGCGACGAGCAAAACACAGCACAGCCGGCTTAATACGGCACAGCACAACACAAAACGGCACAGCACAGCACTGGATGACACGGTAACACACGATAACACACGACTCGTGTGTATATATTATTATCCCTCCCCCCTGAATGTGTTGAATATACCAAGAACTCGCAGATTGCTGCTCTGTATCAGTACAATCATACACTGATATTTGATATACGCGACAGAATGTGGGTACAGTGATGCAGAACACGATCCAACCACAGCACCAACAACACAACACAGCACTGACAGCACAGCACAGCACAATGCAGCACTCACAGCACAGCACGGCACTGACAACACAGCACAGCACGGCACTGACAACACAGCACAGCACAATGCAGCACTCACAGGACAGCACGGCACTGACAACACAGCACAGCACAGCACAGAACAATGCAGCACTGACAGCACAGCACAGCACAATGCAGCACTGACAGCACAGCACAGCACAATGCAGCACAGCACAGCACAATGCAGCACTCACAGCACAGCACAGCACAATGCAGCACTGACAGCACAGCACGGCACTGACAACACAGCACAGCACAATGCAGCACTGACAGCACAGCACAGCACAATGCAGCACTGACAGCACAGCACGGCACTGACAACACAGCACAGCACAATGCAGCACTGACAGCACAGCACAGCACAATGCAGCACTGACAGCACAGCACAGCACAATGCAGCACTGACAGCACAGCACAGCACAATGCAGCACTGACAGCACAGCACAGCACAACATGGCGTGTACCTGTGCATCCATGCCAGACGGAGAAGAACACGCAAGAAAGGTGAGGGAGACTGTGTGTATCGATTAACCGACTTTGAAGGCAGGGGTGTGTGTGTGTGTGGGGGGGGGGGGTGCAAGGGTCAGGAGAGACGGGGGGGGGGGGGGGGCGGCGGGGAGGGGGGGGGGGCTGGGAGGGGGTGTGACCGGAAAGGGGGGTAATGGCGGTGTTTTGTTCCTTCAGAGTTGTCTGATGGCCATTGCAAAGCATACGACTACTTAAGAATTATTTTAGCCAGCTGTTACGTGCTGAGAGAGAGAGTTGGAGACGTGCGAGTGTGTGTGTGTGTGTGTGTGTTGTAAAACCACGGAGAGTAGGCAGATGATATGATTATGGTCGGTTCTATGTGTGTGTGTTTTTTTATGTGCGTGCGTGCGTCCGTGCGCATGAGAGAGAGAGAGGAACCGTTGGAATTTTTCATCGCCCTCAAACAGAGCCGTGAACTTGCGTTCCAAGTAGAGAAGTTTAGCTACGCGTTAGTTTTTTGTTGTTTTCATGGTGTGGTGGGGTGCCTATGTTAACGCAACGTCCAACATCCACACCCACCTACCCACCCACCCGCCCGCCCGCAATTTCCCACCAACCCCAGCCTCTTCCGCTCCCCTCACAAAAGCTTTTTTTTTCTTTTTTTTTTTTTTTCAAATCCGAGGTTAACCAACCAACATACGTTAACACCACTGAACGGAAGCAAAGGACACGAGAGTAGAGGGCCGGTAGATTCACTCTTCCAGTGCAGTGAAGAACCTCTTCTCCACCACGGACTGAGGTGAAATGGCTGGGATGATGTGGTCTGGAATCCGGTTCCACAGGCGGATAGCTGAAAGGAAAGAGTACCTGTGGAGATCCTACTTTATGACCGTCAGTTGAACACCTTCACAGTCCAGAAAGTTCAGTGTCTTGCAAGGCCTGTCCATTCCCTCTTCTGCTTTTAGAAGGGCACCTCTTAGTGCTGCAGGCTCTCTGTGGCCTCTCCCTACTGCCTGTAACCTATGTATGTATGTATGATAGACCCTCTACCTGCTACCTACACGGACCATACATACTTCCACCAAAGAGTCTATAGGTATAGTCTAAGAGTTAGGTAGGCTGTTATGCTCTTTACTTTTACCACTACCACCACCACCACCACCACCGCCACAGCCGCCGCCACCCATGGCATACCTAGCTGTTGT
>NC_134880.1:52611443-52616443 GCF_041734735.1 Babylonia areolata | reverse complement strand
GTGTGTGTGTGTGTGTGTGTGAGTGTGTGTGTGTGTGTGTGTGTGTGTGTGTGTGTGTGTGTGTGTGCGCGCTCTTCAGTCAGTGAGACTGCGGTGTTGTGTGATAAGATAATGACAGTACCTGTGTGCTTGTTCACCCCTTATCTGCCGTTGTCGTTGTGTACTGGTGTGGGTGAAGTGCCGGGTGGGAATGGATTGGAACCCGCTGCTTGCTGTGCTGCCTGCCGGCTGCTGCTTGACTCCTTTCTTTCTTCAGTTTTTACTTTTTTTTTCATTTTATTTGTGCGTCTCTCTCTGTGTGTGTGTGTGTGTGTGTGTGTGTGTGTGTGTGTGTGTGTGCCAGTAATAATATAATATAATATATAATAATATTTTTATTTTAATATAGCGCTATAATACAAGTATAAGCAAGCTCTAAGCGTTTTACAATCCAGTACCTAAAGTGAAACAAGAAAGCATATAAAAAGTAGTAGAAACTTAAAACAGAATCATTAATATTGTAAAAACACAATGCATTAAACTCACAAAGTAACATACTATCAATACTAAAACTGTTACACTCCAACACTCACACTCGCACAGACACACACATGATTAAACGGCTGAGATGACAGCAATTATCACTTAAAATACATACATTTAAAAAGGAACATAATTGTAATCATAGATTGAACAGGCAACCAATGAAGTGTCCGCAGGAGAGCAGTAGCACTCTCTCTCCTCGACTTTTTAAGAACGAGTCGAGCTGCACTATTCTGTATTTTCTGGAGCTTGTAGAGTTTATCATTGGGAAGGTCAGCTAAGAGAGAATTACAATAATCTAGGCGGGATAGAATGAAGGCAACAGCAAGTTTGTTGGCGGCATCAACAGACAGGAAGGGGCGGATTTTACTAATCTTACGAAGCTGAAAGTAAAGAACTTTACACAGGTGGTTCACATGAGTTTCCATCGTGAGGGATGAATCGAGGTAGAAACCAAGATTACGGACAGAACTAGAAAAAAGAAATTTCTATGCCAGAACAAATGATAGACGTTGTATTTATCTGCTTGAGCTTATTTTTATTACCAGTCAACATGAGTTATGTTTTGTCATCATTCATTTTTACTTTGTTTTGTTTCATCCACTTTGCTACATTTTCTATACCAGTTTTACATTTAGAAGCTAAACATGGAATTTCAGAGGGAATAGTCGAATCATGCAGTTGAGAATCGTCAGCAAACAGATGATAGTGAGGTACAGACTGTTGGGTGATCAAACTTAGACGTTGTGTGTACATTGTAAAGAGTACAGATCCCAGGACGGAACCTTGTGGTACCCTATGTCTGAGCAGAGTGACAGAGTGTGTGCGACCTGATAAGTAGGAATGAAACCATTTCAGAACAGTACCATTGAGTCCGAACACAGCACACAGCCTTCTGACCATAATGTCATGGTCAATCGTGTCAAATGCTGCAGAAAGGTCCAGCAGTGTGTGTGTGTGTGTGTGTGTGTGTGTGTGTGTGTGTGTGTGTGTGTGTGTACGCGTGTGTGTGTGTGTGTGTGTGTGTGTGTGTGTGTGTGTGCGCGCGCCAGTGAGTCACGGTGTGTGTGTGTGTGTGTGTGTGTGTGTGTGTGTGTGTGTGTGTGTGTGTGTGTGTGTGTGTTTCTCTCTCTCTCTGTGTGCGTGTGTTTGTGCCAGTGTGTGCGTGCGTGCGTGTATGTGTGTGTGTGTGTGTGTGTGTGTGTGTGTGTGTGAAAAGACCACTGAGTAAGCATTTGTTTGAATGTTTTATATGCGTCCTCCATGCCTCAGATCCTACGGCTTTCTGCCGGAACTGACGTGAAATCTTGTACCTCTGTGTTTCTTGCATTGTTTCGAATATGAATGCAATATTCCAAACAAAATGTATGTAAATTGAGAATAGTTTGTGCGCATTCAGTTTGTAGCCTACATAAAGAATAAGTATTATTTTGGGGATTATCATCATCATCATCGATAGTAAAAAAAACAAACACAAACTGCATGCTGGAAAAAAAAAATACAAGAAGAATGGGTGGCGCTGTAGTGTAGCGACGCGCTCTCCCTGGGGAGAGCAGCCCGTATTTCACACAGAGAAATCTGTTGTAATAAAAAAAAAAAAAAAGAGATACAATACAATTACAATACAATCAACAACAACAACCAGCCGCCGTGGCGAAGTGGTTAGCGTCGCGGACTGACGGCTGGGAGGACGCGGGTTCGAATCCCAGCGGAGGTGGGTTTTTCGGCCCGTGGCCGGCTCCTACCCAGAGTTGAGTGTGCTGTGGGGAGACTGGGACCACACAGTCGAGTGTCATCCACTTCAAGGATGCGTCTTTGGGTGTGTTGCTCAAATTACCTGACCAACACTGCAAGTGTCTGTATCTCTCGGGCCTGGTTAACGCGGGGATATCATTATGACAGGAAGCGTAGAGTACAGCCTTGTCACGCAGTCCCAAACCAAAATGGACCTCCATAGCAACATCGTCATCATCATCGTCATCCTCCTCCTCCTTCATCGTCATCAATAGAAACAGAATAGTCTCAAAGTCTGTGGCCTTTCATGCCCTGCTCTCATGGTGACCTCAGTTTCGATGCCCCTCCACTTCCGTGCTTCGGGTGAGTCCTGTCAATGTCGTCAATGTCGGCAGATTCATAGAGGGCTGTTGTTTGAGGGACATGGTGGCGGTCTCCACTCTGGGAGGGACGCTCACCAGTCTGGCTCCGCGACTAAGCCATTATTGTCGTTAGTAGGGGGCTTAGTAGGTGGTGTCCTAAGTACGTTTAAACAGAACAGGCACCACTGAACACCACCGAAGTGACTCAGCAGCAGTGCAGGGTCTCCTCTGGTGTGTGGCCTCCTGGCGACCTAACATCGATGGTTCCCTGTGGACTGCCGACGCTGGAACTACGACGGACGAACCCGGGTGTGGCCGTGTATGGGGGAATCTAAACGAGCGGCGTGGGAGTAATGCCACTGAAACGGCGCAGATGATTGGGCAGCAAAAAAATAAAAAAAAAAAAAATAAAAAAAAAATACACCATCCCTATCACGTTTCACTGAAGAAACTCCGAATTTCAGTTAAAATTGATTTTTTTCCGGGTGGGGGATGTGGGGGGTGTTAAAAAAGTGGATGCTGACTCCGTCGAAGTTCACTGAATGAACTGAAGCCATAATTTTCTCTCAGCCAGAACCTAAGCCAAAGGACAAGGTATCTCTCCTAAACCACCACAAGTTGGAATGCATGGCTCTGAGCTGAGTATTGCGCCCGGAGTCATAATAAACAGCGTTTGTGACAAAAGGCTGGTGAAAGTGAAAACCACTTTCTGGATTTCCTCCTCTTAGAGACCCCAGTCTCCGCTCCAGGAGCCAGTTGCATTGTTCGGACGGAAGAGCCTAGTGCGGTCGTAACCCGCTACTAACTGTGTGTAGTATGGAACTGACCAATGGCGTAATTCGGTCAACGTAGGCGTCTAGTCACGTGTAACTGTCAGCAAGTTAGAACCAAGCAATGCAGCTGGCTCTAAGAAGGGATCTTACAGATAACTTCTGCAGGACTGTAAAGAATTTTTTTTTTATGTATGTGTGTTTTCTTTCTTTCCTTCTTTCTTTCTTTTTTCATTCATTGTTTCTTTCTTTCTTTCTTTCTGACGTTCTTTTCTTTCATTCATTCATTATTTGATTCATTCTTTCATTCATTCTTTCTTTCTGTCTTTCTTTCGTTCTTTCTGTCGCTCTTTCTTTCTTTCATTATGTCGTTCATTCATTCTTTCTTTCTTTCGTTCTTTCATTATGTCGTTCTTTCATTCATTCATTCTTTCTTTCTTTCATTATGTCGTCCATTCATTCATTCATTCTTTTTCTTTCTTTCTTTCTTTCTTTCGTTCTTTCATTGTGTCGTTCTTTCTTTCTTTCTTTCGTTCTTTCATTGTGTCGTTCTTTCTTTCTTTCTTTCGTTCTTTCATTATGTCGTTCTTTCTTTCTTTCTTTCGTTCTTTCATTCATTCTTTCATTCTGTCGTTCTGTCATTCATTCTTTCTTTCTTTCTTTCTTTCGTTCGTTCGTTCTTTCTTTCTTTTATTCGTTCTTTCTTTCTTTCGTTCCTTTTTTTTCTCTCTCACTTTTTTTCTGTAATAAATTTTTTCACATGAGGCAATACGTCAGATACTTGGGGGTTTACATCAGCACAAACCCGATGGAAGATGTATGGAAATAAAAGGGGAACAGAAGAGCCAGAGGTGGGGGGAGGGGAGGGGGCTGTTGGGAGGGGGAAGGGGGGGCGGCAGGGAAGGATGATGATATGGGGGGTGGGGGTGCGGAGATGGACGGGGGTTGGGGTTGGGTGGAGGGAGGGAGTTCTGACGTGACAGACGTTAGAGGCGTACATTACGTCAAAAAGGGAAGGGGGGAAAAAAAGAAAAAAAAGAAAAAAAGGTTGGCAACAAGGGGGCCTTAGGAAGCGATAGTCAGAATCAATCAATAATGGGGAGACAGAGAGGGAGGGGGGGGGAGAGAGAGAGAGAATGGGGGAGGGAGACTCAGAGAGAGGTGAGAGAGAGGGGATGACACATTTATTTACAATGGAATTACGTATGTTAAGTTTCATTTCCTTTCTTTTTCGTCCAGAGAGAGGGGGTTGGGGTATTGCATCAGGAATGTCCACTCTTCTTTTCTTTTCGGGTTTTTTTTATATCATCTATTTTAATTTTGCATCTAGCACGCGCTTTAAAAAGAAAGAAAGAAAAGAAGTATCTGCGAAAACGAAAAAAGATACACACACACGCACGCACGCACGCGCACACACACACACGCACGCACGCACGCACGCACGCACGCACGCGCGCACGCACACACACACACACACACACACACACACACACACACACACACACACACACACACACACACACACACACACACATCAACAACAGCAGCAAACAACATAGACAGCAATAACAACAAACAACAGCAAAACAGTTCGTGGATTAAAAAAAAAAAA
>NC_134880.1:52598943-52606443 GCF_041734735.1 Babylonia areolata | reverse complement strand
GACGTGGTGAGAGTGGGGGGAGGGGGTTTAATGCGCTGCCATCAGGATTGGATGGTGCCATCCTGTAGGATGATACGTGTTCATGTGGGGTGGGGTGGGGTGTGTGGGTGTCTTCCTGTATGATGGGTTTCAAGCGTCAACACTTTTGAAGATGGCAGGAGTGTGTGTGGTTTGGGGTGGGTGGGGGATAGATGAGTGAGTGAAGGCGGCTGTTATTGTTATGATGGTGAGGATGATGTTTGTGTTTCGTGGAGGATTTCATATATCTCCACCCCCCCCCCCCCCCCCTCTGTCTCTCTGTCTGCCTGTCTCTCTCTCTCTAGCTCTCTAATCTCCCGCCCCTTCTCCTTCTCTTTCTCTTGTCTGTCTGTCTCCCTGTGTGTGTGTGTGTGTGTGTGTTTCTGTCTGTCTGTCTGTCTGGTAGTCTGTCGAGACGTCTATCTGTGTCCGTCTCTCAGATCTTTACCACGTTATTTTGATAGATTGTTATTTTTACTTGTTTCCTCCACGTTTCTTTCGGTTGACGCACACACACGCGCACGCACACACACGCACACGCACACACACCACACCACACCACACCACACCACACCACACCACACCACACACACACACACACACACACACTACACACTCACAACACACACACACACACACACACACGCACACACTACACACTCACATACACACGCACTACACACACACACACACACGCACTACACACACACACACGCACACACCGACCCACCCACCGAGTTATAAATGGCTCTAAACAGTGACAAAACCCGCTGTTGTCGTAAACCTACAAGGGAAATGACGTGATTCCATGCTGATGGTGGTGATGATTTTTTTTCTTTTCTTTCTTTCTTTTCAGGCAGACCATAGGCTGACGTCCGCCACAGACGCCCTGGCAGCGGCCCTCGAGTGTGTGTGGGGGTGGCACTTACACACGTCCACTCTGCGGAAAGACCCAAGTAACCAAGTTCAAGTGACCAGGGAGCGAGGTTAGGGACGAGAGAGAGAAAGAGAGAGAGATGAGGGGAGAGAGAGAGAGAGATGGGGGGGGGGAGGGAGAGAGTGAGAGAGAGGGGGGAAGGAGACAGAGAGGGGGCTGGGAGAGACAGAGAGAGAGATGGGGGAGGGAGAGAGGGAGAGAGAGAGAGAGAGGTGGGGGACGGAGAGAGAGGGGCGTGGAAGGGACAGAGAGAGAGAGGGGAGGGGGATGGAGGGAGAGAGATAGGAAGTGAGAGAGAGAGGGGAGAGAGAGAGGGGGGGGATCGAGGGAGAGATGGGGGGGGGGGGAGAGAGAGAGAAAGGGGATGGAGGGAGAGAGGGGGGAGGGAGGGAAGAGAGAGAGAGATAGGGGAGGGAGTAATAGAGAGCGAGAAGAGAGAGAGAGAGAGAGATGACATGTCAAATAAAAGTGTACAGATCAGCTCAATAGGATTCTTTGTTTTTGTTGTATCTGTTTCAATAGTAATTATTACCGACATCACGTAATTTTACGATATATATATATATATATATATATATATATATATATGTATTTATACATACTGAGAGAGAGATGGGAACATTGACGTGAATAATTTGAGAGTTATCTATCGACAGCTATATATCTCTCCATCGTCAGAGGGCTTTTTCTAACCCTGTCCACTTCCAAGAAGAAAACAACAGCGTTACATAACGCGTTCAGCGAAATTCTACCTTCTCGAAAACAACAACATTAAAGAAAACCTAACACCCACAAACAACACAAACAAAACAACATTAAAAAAAAGAAAGAAAAAAAAAAAAAAGGCTGCTAACGTAATTGGCTTTTTCATGGCAGGCAACTGTCACCGATTTACCGGTTGTCACCGCGCAGCTTCCTGTTTCACGACGCAAGCTGGTGACGTAGTTCCGGCGGCTCCTCTTTTGATCGCTCACGCTCAGCGGAAGAGGGTGGAAGAGACGAGGAGAGGGTGAGGGTGAAGGGGGGGTGTGTGTGGGGGGACTAGGGTGATGAGCTGCGAAGGGATGATGATGATGATGTTGGTGTTTTTTTTTGTTTCTTTTTTTTTGGGTTTTTTTTAAAGTTTCATCCGCATAACACACTGCTGCTGGTGTGATGATTTGATAACTCATTGGACAGCCCACGTGCAGCAGCGTTGACGTCATATTGTTTCGCCACCATCAGTTTTCGTGTTGTTGTTTTTTTTGTTTTTGTTTTTTTCGATAACGACGTCGATGGGGATGATAGTGATAATGATACTGATAAGCAGCACTTGTTTAGCGCAGTATTCCAGACTACTGCAAGCTCAAAGCGCCTTTTTGGCCTACCAAGAAAAACGAGAACCAAAGAACTGAATAGATATAATATTGTCTGCACCAAATAGACAGCGCGCTTTGTTGACATGACGTCGATTTGGATGATAAAAGATGTTGATAAATGGCACTCGTTTAGCGCAGTATTCCAGACTACTACAAGCTCAAAGCGCCTTTTGGCCTCCCATGAAATGCGAAAGTGTTAAAACTGAATAGGATATATAATGATATCATCAACACCGGACCGACAGCGAGCTTTGGTGAAAGGATGTGGGCGTTGATGAATTGAGGAACGTCTTTCTGTCGATGCAGTGGTCAACCTACACACACACACACACACACACACACACACACACACACACACACACACACACACACACACACCTCGTCAAAGAACCTTTCTTTTCCAGTTGTCTGATATGATCGACTGTCGTTGACTTACTTCACATATTTTCTCTTGATTGAACCAGTCAGCGAAGGGAACTGGTAATGCAGCATTTCCACACTTTGGTTACAATAGCCTCTCTGTCTGTCTCTGTCTGTCTCACTCTCTCCTAAATTCTATTCATCAATTAGTCAAAGGAATTAGCCGCTACGAGAAAAGAATGCCCGCTGAATACAATAATTGGTAGTACATTATTCAGACTTACTTCCTAACCTGCCTCCATGTTAAAACACAACAACAACAACAACAACAACAAAACAAACCTACCAAGCACAAAGAACTTTTAATGTAACACGCAGGAGACTTTAATGGAGTTGAAGAAGATTCTTGAAAGCACGACGAAGTATAAGACAAGGTTGATTTAGAGACCATTGCATCGGGATGGGTTTGTGCATCAATCAAGATCTGTTTCACCTGCAGTAGATTGTACTGGCCCTTTTCTTCTTTTTCTCCTTCTTCTTCTCTCTCTCTCTCTTTCAAACTTCACTCTCACGTCACGAAATACGTAGTATTTCACCAGCATACCTGTGATAGTTTCTGAGCACCTTCATTTTTTTTCTCTCTCTTTCTCGTGGTCTGCGACGTGAAATAACTGACTATCTTTCAAAGTCTTTTTTTTATTTTTATCAAATTTATCGGTTACAAGCTGACAGTGAGATGAATCATCGTCGTCTGACACGTGCTTAAAGATTGTGAGTGAGGGTGGTGGGTATGGGTGGGGGGTGGGGGCGGAAGCGTATGTATCCTACTACATACCCCTGCACGCACGCGCTCTCTGTGTCTGTGTCTCTCTTTGTTGCTTTGTCTTTCTCTCTCTCTCTCTCAAGGCCTGACTAAGCGCGTTGGGTTACGCTGCTGGTCAGGCATCTGCTTGGCAGATGTGGTGTAGCGTATATGGATTTGTCCGAACGCGGTGACGCCTCCTTGAGCTACTGAAACTGAAACTGAAACTTGTCTTTCTCTTCCTCTCTCCAGCTCTCCTTCTTCTGTCCCCACCACCCCCTCCACACACACACACACACCCTCCACAGACACATACACACACACACACACACACACACACACACACACACACACACACACATACAACATACATACACACACACACACACTGACACACACACACACACACACACACACACACACACACACACACGCATACACACACACACACACACACACACACACACACACACACACACACACACACACACACACAGGGAGCAAGACCGCATGAACTTGTCCAAAGTTATACGACTTCACGTGGTTAGTACCGAGCTGAGAAGTGAACGTTTGTGCTTTGAAGAGGATTGCTTTGAAGATAATGATCGCAGTTTCAGTTGAACCATGTAACGAACCCGGTACCTGTTAGTTAACCAGTACACAATGAGACAGTTGTTCGTTGGTTCCCGCTGACTGCTCTCAGCACGGTACTACTGTATGTACGGCGTTTCTGATTGGTTCAAACGGTATTTTTATTTGGAAATGTCATAAAAGAAATACAATGAAATCGACTCTCGGTTTAACTCTATACTGAGATGGAGCACGAACAGTGACTGTGAAAGGGTCAGCGTTACGGACACAGAACATCAAGTTCAACCCCAACCCCCCCACGCACCCCCCCCCCCCACACCTCTCCACGGGAAAAAAAAAAGGAAGAGGAAAATGTGAGATATAATACAATAAAACAAAAAGAACTGTCAATATCTGTAGCCATGTCATCTTGACGTCCGTTTTGGTAGCGTCAGTTCAGTGGTAGAAAAATCCATTTTCTCCTCCCCACTTTCCTTGGATGACCATTGTTGTATGTACAATTACCTGAAGTTAATTGGAACGTGGAGGTCAGAAGAAGCGCTTCAGAGATACTCTGAAAGTCTCTCTGAAAGCGTTTGATATCAACCCTGACTCCTGGGAGGAATCTGCAGCGGACCGTGACAAATGGCGCGCTGCTGTGCACAAAAGTGCCAAGTTGTGCGAGGCCAACAGGACTGCTGCAGCTGTTCAGAAGAGGCAGGCCAGAAAGTCACGGGCAAATAAGCTCCCTGACAATGATATGCCTGTCTTTGTCTGCCCCAACTGTCAGCGAACATTTCGTGCGCAGATTGGACTATTCAGCCATCTGCGCACTCACAGATAGATTCATGAGCATCCCCCACCCCCCACCCCCACCACCCTCCCCCCATCCCTCAGCTGGATGACAACGATGGTCATCATCGATCTCGATGGACACACACCACCAATTGGAACGTGACACATGACCCTTCACCCACCACGATCTTCCTCCCCAGTATCCCAGTTCACAGTTCAGAGCCGGTAGAGTTGCCTGTGACGACCTGTTAATAGGGCCCAGTGCCGGAGTCTTGGTGTTGTGAAGGTTTCGTTGTTCCGGAGGGGTTGGGGCCGTGTGAGTTGAACCAGGTAAAAACACACAACTATCATTACACTAGTTTGTGACGCGTACAGTCAGTTGATCACATGCCTGCATTCTCGGTAAGTGCAGAATATTCCAGCTGGGACGGGTTCACACACACACACACACACACACACACACACACACGGCGCGCACACCCATACACTCATGATACACATTCAAAGAGAGAGAGAGAGGGAAGGAGAAATAATACAGAAGCTCAAAGAACTGCTCGCGGAAGCACAAAGACAATTAATTAATTTTCAGCTTAGGTCATTTGGACAGTTAATTTATTATACAAATTAAACAAACGACAGACAAAATTTGTCACGTATGGTCTTTCAAGTGACATCACAGACACAGCACTTTCATTGAAGCCACTGCTGCAACATCAATTAGCAGTCAGTGAACCGAACACTTTTGGCTTTTACTCAGTGACATTCTTTGATGTCCCCCCCCCCCCCCTACACTCTACCGCCCCCCACCCCACCCCCCCACCCCCCCAAAAAAAGAGTTCTTTTAATACGATTATGATTTCAGCAGTATCGTGTTTTCTGTCAAAATCAACATTCATTTTATCATGAATATGTGATTTTATATCTAGTAATTATTTTATTGTGTATGGTGTTCCACATCTGCTTGCAAAAGGAGGGAGGGAGGGGGCAGAGAGAGAGAGAGAGAGAGAGAGATCGATGGAGGAAAAAAGTCCGTGTTATCGGTACATTTTAATATTCTATACTCATCCGTATCAGAAGACCGTCGTCTGTCATTCCTGTAGATCATTATATTTTGATGCCCCAACAGAAGTACGTTGTTTCAAGTACATTGAGACATTGAACACCTTTGATTGGAAAGAAAAGAATCCGCCATTTCAAGTAAATTAAGATATTCCACATCTGTTAATGGCGAGTGAAAAAAAAACGTCCGTCATTTTCAGTAGATTTAGATATTCCACATCTGTTAATGGCGAGTGAAAAAAACGTCCGTCATTTTCAGTAGATTTAGATATTCCACATCTGTTAATGGCGAGTGAAAAAAAACGTCCGTCATTTTCAGTAGATTTAGATATTCCACATCTGTTAATGGCGAGTGAAAAAAAACGTCCGTCATTTTCAGTAGATTTAGATATTCCACATCTGTTAATGGCGAGTGAAAAAAAACGTCCGTCATTTTCAGTAGATTTAGATATTCCACATCTGCTAATGGCGAGGTGGAAAAAGAAGAAGAAAAACCGAACAAACAAACAAACAAACAAAAAAACAAAACCGTCCGTCATTTTCAGTAAATTTAAATGTTCCACTTCCGTAAACGGGGGCGGGGGGTTGTGTGTGTAGGAAGGGGGGTGGGGGGGGGGGGGGGCGAGGGGGTGGTATTCGTCATTTTCAGTACATTTAATTTACTTGTTCCACATCAGTTAGAAGGGGTGGAGGTGGGGTGAGGGGGGGGAAGTCAGACATTTTTTAGTACGGTTAAATGTTACACTTCCGTTAATGGGGAGAGAGAGAGAGAGAGAGACAGAGAGAGACACACACAGAGAGTCCGCCGTTTTCAGTACATTTTTATGTTCCACATTTGTCGGTGCCAAAGAGAAGATCTCTCACCTCCTGTACACTCTGATATTCTACATCAGGGCGTGAGGGTTGGGGGGGGGGGGTGGGGGTGGAGTGGAGGGTTTGTGAGCCCTTTTCCTGGTATGTTCTGGTATCTCACATCCATCAGTGCCAGGCTAGTCACATCTCACACGTGACGAGTGAGACACTTGTTCAGTTGTCCACCAGGGTACAGACTCAGTGAAATAAGACTGTTGTGACCTTGACATGGGTCAAGGTCATTGGGTTGAGGTCAGATGTGAGTGGGAGAGCTCAGCTGTGAGCGCTGTCACGGGTTGGCCAAATTTCGTGGAAGTCAGTGAGTTGTGTGTGTGTGTTTTATTGTGAAATGTATTATTTTTCCAGTTTTTCTTTTATGATTAATGCCGAGCACAAAGGCCGAACCCTTTTCCCTGACTTCGAGACCTCAAAGACTGAACAAAAGGACATCACTTTTTACAGATACTGAAACTGATTGCACATCCACTGATCCACGGAACATAGAAGTTACACAAATACTGAACCTGTTTCACTGATCTTTGGCTGATTAAAGATAGTTTGAAACAAGATCAGTTAAAAAAAAAATCACTTTTAATACGAACTGATGTATCAGTTGATGCAAGGAACGTCGAAATCATACAAATCCTGGGACCTTTCCATTGATCTGAAGAGAAACGAAAAAAATCTAGGTCATTGTGTAAAAAAAGAAGAAGAAAAATTGCGTTTGGCTGACTAGCAGTCGACGGACT
>NC_134880.1:52591443-52593943 GCF_041734735.1 Babylonia areolata | reverse complement strand
GGAGGAGGGAGGGAGGGTGGGGGGGGGGGGGGGCAGAGAGGTGGGGGAGGGAGATAGAGAGGGGGTGATGGGGGGTGGGGCGGAGGATCTAAACTGGGCATAGGAAGAGGATGGAAATATAGCGGGGCCTGTTGC
Source organism: Babylonia areolata (assembly GCF_041734735.1). Taxonomy (NCBI): domain Eukaryota; kingdom Metazoa; phylum Mollusca; class Gastropoda; order Neogastropoda; family Buccinidae; genus Babylonia; species Babylonia areolata. The sequence goes on along the minus strand of NC_134880.1, from coordinate 52,593,808 downwards.
CGGTTTGAGGCGAGCTTCCTATTCTCAGCCTTGCAAAAAAAATCCTTGGGGCTTGTCGGTTTGTGCCGTTCTGGGGTCGGTCGCTCGGCTTTTTTTTTTCTGTTTCCTTCTCTCTCTCTTTTTGTGTGTTGCTTTCTTGTGTGTGTGTGTGTTTGTCTCCGTGTGTGTGTGTGTGTGTGTGTCTCCGTGTGTGTGTGTGTGTTTGTCTCCGTGTGTGTGTTTGTGTGTGTGCGTGGTTTTTAGGGTTGAAATATAAGTCCAGGAGACTGATGATGACCCAGTCTTAGAAATGGATCATTATTCCCCCTCTCTCTGTCTGTGTCTGTCTAGTGTCTGTCTCTCTCTGTTGTGTGTGTGTGTGTGTGTGTGTGTGTGTGTGTGTGTGTGTGTGTGCGTGGTTTTTAGGGTTGAAATATAAGTCCAGGAGACTGATGATGACCCAGTCTTAGAAATGGATCATTATTCCCCCTCTCTCTGTCTGTGTCTGTCTAGTGTCTGTCTCTCTCTGTTGTGTGTGTGTGTGTGTGTGTGTGTGTGTGTGTGTGTGTCTCGGCTGTCTCTCCCTCCCTCCCTCCATCTCGTTTTCTCAGTTCCACCTGAAGTTCTGCTCACTTCCCTCCGCACCATGCCACTTTGAGTGTGTGAGTCTGTCTTAGCTCTGTCTTACTCATCCCCCCCCTCTCTCTCTCTCTCTTTCTTATCGCTGTCTTTCTGTCTCTCCCCGGTTTTCACACACACACACACACACACACACACCCCTCCATGAAGACTAGCCGTGATTTGATCTCTGTCTCTGTCTCTGTCTCTGTCTCTCTCTCTCTCTCTCTCTCTCTCTCTCTCTCTCTTTATATCTATGTATATCCGTACCCAGTGGAGGTCGAGGCCACACAACTTGACTTGTTTCGAGGAAGCGTATCCTTTGGGCTCAACAGTCAGTCTGTCGGGCTAAAAATATCCCTCCTCCCTCCCACCCACGAATTGATTACCATCTTTGTAGTCTTTTAACCTGTACTACTTACTGCTCCAGTCTCTGGGTCACACAGCCACTGTACTAGCCTTCCTCCTTTGACGAGAGACAGACAGACAGACAGACAGACGGACAGGGCTTCTGTCTGTCTGTCTGTGACTCCTTCCCTTCTCGGCCCCCTCTCTTTTCATTGTCTCTCTGTGTGTCTCTGTCTGTGGCTCTCCTTTTTGTCTCTTTCACTGTCTCTTTCTCTCATTCTCTTTCTCCCAGTCTCTCTCTCTCTCTCTCCTTCCTTCTGTCTCTTTCTCTGTCTCCCTCTCTCTGTCTCTCTCTCTCTCTCTCCCCATTCTCACTTTCTGATTTTTTTCACCTTACTTTTCTTTCTCTCTCTCCCCCCCTTCCCTCTCCCTCCTCTCTCTGTCCCTCCACCCCACCCCCTTTTTTCTCTGTCCCTCACCTTTCTCTCTGTCTGCCTGTAGCTCCCCCCCCCCCCCCTCTCTCTCTCTCTTTCTTTCATAAACTAAAGAGCATGTGGCTGATCGATTCTTCAACCCCCCGAACCTCCCAAATCGATGAATCGATCTGTCTGGCGGTAGAGTCCCAGGGGACAGCCTCCCTGTGTGGGTGGTGTGTGGGTGGTGTGTGGGTGTGTGGTCGTCGGTGTGAGAGTGTGTGTGTGTGTGGGTGGGAATGCATTACTGTGGGGGATAACAGCGAGAAAAAAAACGTTTGGCCAAAGGAATGATTCAGCGCTTATAGCTGTTAGAGGCGTTTGATTGGCTAAGAGCGGGCCAGACTAAGAGGGGCGTCTTTTCACTGTTAGCCGCGCGAAATTTGGCCAAACAGAGCAAACCATAGGCCTAGTTTGCATCAGTTTGACATGGTACAGTATATGTAAACACCAAACATGGAGTATAATACAAACTCCTCCTTTTTGTCGGGCCGCATTGAAAGCATTTTTGTTCCGTTTTACGGACTTCTTTGGCTGAATACATTTGCTTTGAAAAGTTGACTGTTGGTATTATTGTATGTGTGTGTGTGTGTGTGGGGGGGGGGGGGGCGGGGGGGGAGAACCTATGTCTGATTCTGTTCAGTAAGTTCAAGAGGGCTGGTGTATGTGTGTGTGTGTGAGAGAGAGAGAGAGAGAGAGAGTGTGTGTGTGTGTGTGTTGGCACGTGTGTGCGTACGTGTGTGTACACATGTTGTTCTTTTTTACGCCGGTGCACTTTGTGCATGGGCACATGCGCTTGCCTCTACTTTCGTCAGTGTAGTGTGTGCGTATGCGCATGTGTTGGTCCCTTACTTTTCTTCTTACGTGTGTTGTTGTTGTTGTTGTTGTGTGTGTGAGTGTGTGTGTGTGTGAGTGAGTGAGTGTGTGTGTGTGTGTGTGTGTGTGTG
>NC_134880.1:52568943-52586443 GCF_041734735.1 Babylonia areolata | reverse complement strand
CCACGATTGAAATTACCGTGCTGTGAGTTTGTCTGATGATGAAGACCCACGATTGAAATTACCGTGCTGTGAGTTTGTCTGTTGATGAAGACCCACGATTGAAATTACCGTGCTGTGAGTTTGTCTGATGATGAAGACCCACGATTGAAATTACCGTGCTGTGAGTTTGTCTGATGATGAAGACCCACGATTGAAATTACCGTGCTGTGAGTTTGTTTGATGATGAAGACCCACGGTTGAAATTACCGTGCTGTGAGTTTGTCTGTTGATGAAGACCCACGATTGAAATTACCGTGCTGTGAGTTTGTCTGTTGATGAAGACCCACGATTGAAATTACCGTGCTGTGAGTTTGTCTGATGATGAAGACCCACGATTGAAATTACCGTGCTGTGAGTTTGTCTGATGATGAAGACCCACGATTGAAATTACCGTGCTGTGAGTTTGTCTGATGATGAAGACCAACGATTGAAATTACCGTGCTGTGAGTTTGATGATGAAGACCCACGATTGAAATTACCGTGCTGTGAGTTTGATGATGAAGACCCACGATTGAAATTACCGTGCTGTGAGTTTGATGATGAAGACCCACGATTGAAATTACCGTGCTGTGAGTTTGATGATGAAGACCCACGATTGAAATTACCGTGCTGTGAGTTTGATGATGAAGACCCACGATTGAAATTACCGTGTTGTGAGTTTGTCTGATGATGAAGACCCACGATTGAAATTACCGTGCTGTGAGTTCGATGATGAAGACCCACGATTGAAATTACCGTGCTGTGAGTTTGTCTGATGATGAAGACCCACGATTGAAATAACCGTGCTGTGAGTTTGTCTGATGATGAAGACCCACGATTGAAATTACCGTGCTGTGAGTTTGTCTGATGATGAAGACCCACGATTGAAATTACCGTGCTGTGAGTTTGTCTGATGATGAAGACCCAAACTAAAATATAACCGTTCCGTGAGTTAGTTTGTCCAGTGATGAAGACCCACGATTATTGACTCTACCCAATAAAGAAGTTTGAAACAAACTGCTTTCAGATCTCGAAATGGTAAACTCCTTGTTTTGTTCTTGATGTTGTGGTTGATTTCAGGTTTTAAGATAGTCAACCACGCTCAGCCGTGTATGTTATTAGGACAAGCATAGCTCCACAGTACTGAGGTGAATCAGTTCAATGCCAGCTGTCCTCCGGATACAACACGGCAAGCTGCAAGCACACATCAACTAACGCCGTGTTTTGTGCCTGTTAGGTGTAATAATTAATATGTACACTGGTGATAATGATGATATAAATAAATAAATAAATACATAAATAAATAAATAATATTGATTATAATAACAACAACAACGATGATGATGATGGTGATAAATATTTATGTAGCTCTGAATCTTGTGCAGACAAATTAAAGGGGCATACACACCAGCTATTCAGACGCATGGAGTTATGATGATGATAATATTAATAATAATAATAAGAAGGAGGAGGACAAGGAGAAGAAGAAGTATTTATGTTGCCCCCAATGTTGTGCAGAGACAGAGCACTTACACACCAGTCATTCACAAGCACGCACAGCTCTTGATTCAGAGGAATAAAAGAATGTACATAAATACACGCATATAGAAAGCTTGAGAAACTGCAGACAGAGAAGAGAGAGGGGAAGGAGGGACGGAGGGAGGGAGGAGGCTGTTTTAGAAAAGAAGTTTTAAGGTCAGGTTTGTAACAGCTGAGACGGGCGCAATAGCCGAGTGGTTAAAGCGTTGGACTTTCAATCTGAGGGTCCCGGGTTCGAATCACGGTGACGGCGCCTGGCGGGTTGAAGGGTGGAGATTTTTACGATCTCCCAGGTCAACATAAATTATGTGCAGACCTGCTAGTGCCTGAACCCCCTTCGTGTGTATATGCAAGCAGTAGATCAAATACGCACGTTCAAGATCCTGTAATCCATGTCAGCGTTCGGTGGTTTATGGAAACAAGAACATACCCAGCATGCACACCCCCGAAAACGGAGTATGGCTGCCTACATGGCGGGGTAAAAACGGTCATACACGTAAAAACCCACTCGTGTGCATACGAGTGAACGTGGGAGTTGCAGCCCACGAACGCAGAAGAAAAAGAAGAAGAAGTAACAGCTGAGAGCAGAGATTTGACGAAGCGACATTAGGAGCCCATTCCTTGTGTAAAGAGGTCAAGAAACAGAAAGATCGGCGGCCGACTGTGTACTGTTTGAATGTGGAAACAACTACTTAGATTTCATTCACTGAACGCGCAAGAATACTGCGAGCTGTGCACAGAGTTGTGTTGTGTTGTGTAGTAATAGTATCAGTGAGTTTTCCGTATTTCCCAAGAGCCGCACGCACCGGACATGGCCATGACAACACCGGAAAAGGTGCGTAGAGAGATGATTGTATTCACAGCGCACTGCGCTATTGCACACCAGTGTGTTTCTTATAAACTGCCCGTGCTTCGTTGCTCATAACCGAATCCTTGACGACAGCCTTCCTTCATACTGACGTCTGTATTTTTTTGTTTGTTTGTTGTTTGAGTTGTTGTTTTGTGTATTGTATGTGCTTAGTGTATTTGTATTTGTATTTCTTTTTATCACAGCAGATTTCTCTGTGTGAAATTTGGGCTGCTGTCCCCGGGGAGAGTGCGTCGCTACACTACAGCGCCACCCTTTTTTTTTGTATTTTTTCCTGCGTGCAGTTTGATTTGTTTTTCCTATCCAAGTGGATTTTTCTGCAGAATTTTGCCAGGAACAACCCTTTTGTTGCCGTGGGTTCTTTTACGTGCGCTAAGTGCATGCTGCACACGGGACCTCGGTTTATCGTCTCATCCAAATGACTAGCGTCCAGACCAGTGGTGTAATATTCTGAATAGATTAACCTGCTGTGATGTGTGGTTGTTGTTGTTGTTGTTTTGTTTTTTCTACAATCGTAGCAAAATATACATCAAAGGTTTATTTAAAAATGAAAATTCAACAGGGGGGGGGGGGTAGAAGGGGGCGGTGGGGCCTGAGAGAGAGAGAGGTGGCGGGGAGCGGGGACAACATTAGAAAGAAAAAAGGCAGATGAATTGTGGAGTGCCATAAAGGATCAGCTGGGATGTATGATAAAAAAAACAACAAAAAAACAACCACAACAACAACAATACCAACAACAAAAAACAACAACACCTGTTAAGTTTCAAAGCAGGGAGTTTTGAACGATAAAATAATTTCCAACATATAAAAGGTGGGTGTCTCTGTGCCTCTGTCGCTCTCTCTCTCTCTCTCTCTCTGTATATATATATATATATATATATGTCTCTCTGTGTGTGCGTGTGTGCGTGCGTGCGCGCATGTATGAACATCTTTTGAAAATGATACATAAACCCAATGATATTGTTGGAAATGGAATTTTTCTCGTCCTGTCTTGTCATTAATTACCTTATCACGAACAAGCATCGGAGCTGCGATGAAGACAGACAGACAGACCCACCCCCACAACCTTCCTGCGTGCAATCTCTGTACTACACACACCCACACTACAACATACCACTTCGTCTCGCTCACTGTTTGAGCAAGGTGCGCGATCCCTTGTCGAACAAGGAAAACACGCTCTCGTACCACCTACATCCTGACAGATATAGAAAGCCCCCGACCCCAACCCCCCAGGAGCACACACACACACACACGCACACACACACACACACACACACACACACACACACACACACGCACGGGCGAACTGGACTTCCAAACAAACACGTTCAGCTTGAGTCGCGTTCTGGTACGGTTACGAGTAAAGAATCTGTTTCTTTCTTTCTGACAGACTGAGTAATAGAATTACAGCATCCCACTTCTTGTCTGCTTGGCTGTCTACAGGTTAGAGTGAAAGAATTCGCGTCTTCTGGTTAATTCCGAACTCGTACCCGTACCAGTGGGGGGAACAAATAGTGAAAACCAAGACAACTTACTACCAAGACTGAAATCAGTAGGGGAAAGTCTGATTATGATATGAAGATGCCAGCGTGGAAGGAAGAGACGTACGCATGCACACACGCTTGATGAAACCCACACACGCCCGCACGCACGTGTGAGAGAGACAGAGAGAGAGAGAGAGAGAGAGAGAGAGAGAGTGTGTGTGTGTTCCTCTGTGTGGTGATAGATTACCGATTATTATATGCAGATTGTTGGTGCTGATTATTACTGTGGTTATCGCTCTCTCTCTCTCTCTCACACACACACACACACACACACACACACACACATATATACACGCATGTGAAATGAGTGCGATTTAATATTTCTTTATTATCATTGGTTATTATTGTTGTTGCTGTGTTCTTACTGCCATTGCTTTTTATCAGTTCTGTCGATCCTGTCTCAGTTGATGAATATTGTTACTGTCTTCTTCAAATTCTCTCCTTGTCCTCGCCCTCCTCCTCCTCCTATTATTTCTTCTGCTGCTACTACTGCTAGTACCTCTGCTACTACTTTTTCTTTCTTCCTCCTCCTCCTCCTCCTTGTCTTGTTCTTCCTCTTCATTCCTCCTCATCTTCTCCCTCCTACCCCACCTCCTTCATCTCCTCATTCTTCTTCTTCTTTCCCCTCCTCCACCTCCACCATCTTCGTCTTTTTCGTCGTCTTCTTCCATCCTCTCTTTTCTCGGTCGTCGCCTTCTAAACAGTGGCAACAGTGTCAGCCACAGTGGACTCTGGCCGAGATGTCCGTGCTGATAATACCATTGAGACACCGCGAACGGCAAAAACAACACCGAACCGCCACCATCACCATTCCTACCTCCCGCAGGAAGCCGACGTCATGGGAATCCATTTGCGTTGGCGAAAAGCGTTCGTGTTGACACATTTTACTGCACAGAAATAACACCAAGAAGTCGGCGGCGCAAATGGCGCGATCACCTTATGTATGACTGACTAGACAAACGCTGCACTGTTCAGTAACAGTGGGCACTAAACTGGACCCACAGCTTCTCACGAAGCAGGAAGCGTTGGTGTGCCGTAGTTGGCACATTTTCCCCCGGTACGTCTAATGGGGCCAGTTGTGTTTCGGTACTAAAGGGCGACCTGGGGGGAGGTTCATAAACTCTCACCGTGGGGACACTCGCAGCGTTTTTGCCAAGTTCCTTTACTTTTGACGTTTAGGTATCATTGATATATCCTTTCCTCACGGCTTTCACAGCTGTTGGGAATTGGCTGGAACTCGACCAGGAGTCGCATATATTTTCTGTTAGTTATTCTTTGTTGTTGTTCGGCATCAAGTTCTCGACTGGAAGTCGCTTATACTTAGTTATTCTTTGTTGTTCGGTATTAAGTTCTCAACTGGGAGTCGCCTTTTCTCTGTTAGCTGGTCTTTATTGTTCGGTCTGTAAGCTAGACATCAGTTCCAAGTCTCGTGGAATAAAAAGCGTGTGGTAAATGGGGTCACTTATTGATTGTAGTTCGTGCCAACTAGTGTCCGGCGGACTCCGGCGTTGTGGCATTCGTGTTCTTCCCAGTGACCACTTTATCGGGGTTGATGATGAAACTAAGGCTGAAGTTTCGCTGTTAGCTGCTGTGTGTTGTGTGGGTTCTGTGGGTTGTGGAGAGATTTTCGTTTTGTCTGGAGAACGGTCATGATATAGAGTGGTCATACAGATAGAGGTGTTCTTTGTGTTTGGAGAATGGTCATGATATAGAGTGGTCATACAGATACAGAGGTGTTCTTTGTGTTTGGAGAATGGTCATGATGTAGAGTGGCCATACAGATAGAGGTGTTCTTTGTGTCTGGAGAATGGTCATGATATAGAGTGGTCATACAGATACAGAGGCGTTCTTTTTGTTTGGAGAATGGTCATGATATAGAGTGGTCATACAGATACAGAGGCGTTCTTTTTGTTTGGATAATGGTCATGATATAGAGTGGTCATACAGATACAGAGGCGTTCTTTTTGTTTGGATAATGGTCATGATATAGAGTGGCCATACAGATACAGAGGCGTTCTTTTTGTTTGGATAATGGTCATGATATAGAGTGGTCATACAGATAGAGGTTTTCTTTTGTTTGGAAAATGGTCATGATATACAGTTTCCATACAGATAGAGGTGTCCTTTTGTTTGAAAAATGGTCATGATATAGAGTGGCCATACAGATACAGAGGCGTTCTTTTTGTTTGGAGAATGGTCATGATATAGAGTGGTCATACATATAGAGGTGTTCTTTTGTTTGGAGAATGGTCATGATATAGAGTGGTCATACAGATAGAGGTGTTCTTTTTGTTTGGAGAATGGTCATGATATAGAGTGGTCATACAGATACAGAGGTGTTCTTTTTGTTTGGAGAATGGTCATGATATAGAGTGGTCATACAGATAGAGGTGTTCTTTGTGTTTGGAGAATGGTCATGATATAGAGTGGTCATACAGATAGAGGTGTTCTTTGTGTTTGGAGAATGGTCATGATATAGAGTGGTCATACAGATACAGAGGCGTTCTTTTTGTTTGGAGAATGGTCATGATATAGAGTGGCCATACAGATACAGAGGCGTTCTTTTTGTTTGGAGAATGGTCATGATATAGAGTGGTCATACAGATACAGAGGCGTTCTTTTTGTTTGGAGAATGGTCATGATATAGAGTGGTCATACAGATAGAGGTGTTCTTTGTGTTTGGATAATGGTCATGATATAGAGTGGTCATACAGATAGAGGTCTTCTTTGTGTTTGGATAATGGTCATGATATAGAGTGGCCATACAGACTACAGTCTAGCTATATTGGTGTTGTGTGCTTTCGTTTCGGTCGTGGACAGAGTGTTCGCGTTTAGACAAGGGCTTACTGGATGAAGATGTTCTCATCCAAAGTGTTGTCTTGGAGAAGGATTTCTTGAAAACAGCGAAAAAAAAGGGTATGTTTCGTCGCAGGTTTAGTTACCTTTAAAGGATGGTGCTGTGGCGGGGGAGGAGAGGAGAGGTCGTTCAGAGGAAATGTAACTGAGTCAGATGCTTGCAAGTTCAACCCAGTGTCACTCCAGCTGGAGGAATTAAATAGCATAGTACTCTCTCTCTCTCTCTCCCTCTGTCTCTCTCTCTCTCACACACACACACACACACACACACACAAAGAAAAAGAGACCGAGTTGCAATACCAGCCACCACAGCCGCCAAGCTCAAGTGGTCCGGCGCGATATGAACTCTGTTGTAGCTGCTGCATGGGGTGAGTCAGAACCTACCAACCAACCAACCAACCAACCTACCAGCCAACCAACCTACGAGCCAGTCAGCCAGCTCCCTAGGCAAGGGCTTACTGGCTAATTGCATTGTGATGGTCTCATTGATGGCTTCCCCCTACCCCCTCCAAACCGGAATTCTTCTGGAAGCTCGCTGGAGCGATTCACATCCAGACTATTGTGTTGAGTGAAACGGACATCCTTGCTTGCTGGAGGTGATGACTGTAGAGTTGGTGGTTGGGTTGGTGTGTGTGGATGGACGTGTTTGTGTGTGGGTGGACGGGGGTTCGGTGGTGGTGGTGGTGGTGTGGGTATTGGTTCGTGTTTGGAGTGGGGGGAGGGGTTGAGGGGGTGCGGGGTGTGTATGTGGTGTTGGCAAAAAGTTTGGAGAGACTCTGGGATGTTGCGTTATTTGTTAAGAGGAGGAGATGGACAGGAGGCAGGGTGGGGGTTGGAGACTCATTTTTCGTCGAGGGAATTCGATTTGTGCACATATTTTTGTAAAAAAAAAAAAAAGAAAAAGAAAAAAAAAATAAAATAAAAAAATAAATAAAAAAGAAACGAAAAAGAAAGAAAGGAAGACAATTTTTTGTTTCTGGAAAGGTAGAAAGAAGGACAGTTGAAGAAAAGAGACAATAAAAGAAAGAGAAAGAAGAGAAAGAAAACCAAGCAAGAACGGAGGAAGACTCGGAAATATGATGGACGAAATAATTATAGTTTATGCTATGACACGCTGTCTGTCTGTTTATATACTCTCTCTCTCTCTTTCTTTCTCTCTCTCTTTACATCTCTGTCTGTCTGTCTGTGTCTCTCTCTCCCCTCTGTCTCTCCCTCTGTCTGTCTTTCACATAATGTGTCTATCTGTCCATATCCCTATTACCCGTCGCCTTATTTGCTGCCTTTTATGTCTCTTACATCTGTGTTAAAAATTTATCGTTACTTTTCTGTGTTAATTTCACTTGAATCATTCATGTGTAGCATTCATGCTAGGGTTTTGTTGTTGCTTTTCCCTTGGTGTGTGTGTGTGTGTGTGTGTGTGTGTGTTAGTGTGTGTGCGTGTGTGTGTTACTCGCTTCCGTTCCGTACAGATGTGAGCGATGTTGTGTCTCTCAGTTTGACGCTGTGTTATACTCGTACATTATACATGTATTAAGTATTCAGTATAACTACATTTATATGCGTACATGTTTGTGTGTCTCTTAGAACAACGGCAGATGTGTAAGTCGGCCAAAGTGCTAATATCTTCACCGTTGGAAAATAAAGATTCATTCATTCTCTCTCTCTCTCTCTCTCTCTCTCTCTCTCTCTCTGTCTGTTTCTGTCTGTCAGTCTCAGTGTCTGTCTCCTTCTCACCCTTCCCTTTCCTCCCAGCGTATGTCTCTCCATCTTTTGTTGCATTTCAAGGAAGCGTCCATTGTTAGGTCTCCTTGAAAGGAACTAATTATTATTATCATTGTTGTTGTTATGAAGATGATGATGATGATGATTATTTGTTGTTGTTGAATCCCGCATTAGCCACCGGTACATCGAGAAATATGGACGTTTTGTTGTTGTTGTTTTTTGCTTTTTTTTCTCCCCCCCCGCAACCCCCCCCCCCCCACCCCCATAACATGCATCGCTCAGTGACCTACTTTCGGTTGTCACAACTGGCTGTTGATTTGCATGTATCGACTTTCTCTCTCTCTCTCTCTGTCTGTCTGTTTCACCGCACTGTGTGTGTGTGTGTGTGTGTGTGTGTGTGTGTGTACGTACGTGCGTGCGTGTGCTTAAGTAGAATGTTATTGACTGCTTAGCTCAGATGTACCAGGCATGTGTTGTTGAACGCGTGTCCTGTATCGATCGATCTTCTTGTTGTTGATGTTGTTTTTGCGAAGCCTTTCCTCCCAGTCTCTCTGTCGCGCTCAGTGATTCTCTCTTTGTCCTGTCTCTCTGTCTGTTTGTTTTGTCTGTCTGGTTTTTTTTTTTCTGTTTAAGTACAGTCGCCGTTCTCTGGCTCTTAGGTTTGTCTTGTATTATTCCGTAATTCTTGCAATAGATTTGAATACCAAGGCCTGGATTTGCACGCACGCACGAACACAAAAGCTCACACACGCACATGCACGCACACAACACACACACACACACACACACACACACACACACACACACACACACACACACACACACAACATGCACTTTATGAGCTGGCATACGTACGCAGGCAAGAAGCAAGAATATAATAATATTCTCCCTTGACCCCCTTTTTGGGACATGGAGGCTAATTGTAACGGAACAGCAGTGGTATTTTAGACCAAACTTAAAACAAAAGGAGCAACTGAAACACATCATCATAAAACCCTGTCAAAGAACATACAGGGTTGTCAATGAAATGATAGAACCCCCCCATCCCCTCCCCGCCCCTCCCCAACCCCTCTCCCCCACTCCGGCATGTGAATTACTGCACGTGTAACATGAAGAGAAGGAGGGGTGGGGGACGTAAAAGGAGAAGTGTATGTGTTGGGGGGGGGGCGTGGTGGGGGGGAGGGGAGGGGCGAGGGGGGGGGGGGTGGAGTGGGGTGCAGTGTGTGTGATACCACTATTCTCCAACGGCCCGAGAAACGATGCTGTTTGGATACGAAATGGAACAGCGTCTTTACAAAACAGAACAAAATAAATAAATAAATGAATGAATTAATTAAAAGACTGAAATTTTTATTATATATTCGTGAGCATTTAACACGAAATGGAACAGCTTCTTACAAATCAAAGCAAAACAAAATAAATAATAAATGAATGAATGAATGAAATGAATGAATTAAAAGATTGAAATTTGTGTTATCTATTCGTGAGCATTTGACACGAAATGGAACAGCTTCTTACAAAACAAAACAAAATAAATAAATAAATAAGTAAATAAATAAATAAATGAATGAATGAAATGAATGAATTAAAAGATTGAAATTTGTGTTATATATTCGTGAGCATTTGACACGAAATGGAATAGCTTCTTACAAAACAAAATAGATAAACGAATAAATAAATAAATAAATGAATAAACGAAGAAATAATGAATGAAATGAAATGAATGGATTAAAAGATTGAAAATTTTATTATCTGTTCGTGAGCATTCGACGCCAGCTTTTCCTCCACTTCCTTGTTGAAAAGCGCAAACATAATGATTAATGTTATTTTTCCCGGTACAGCTTTTCGAGGTCACATGCAAATAAGGGGGGTCACGACCGTCACGTGACTGTGATGGTTATGATAGAAGAGCACGGCATTGTTCGTGTCAGTTATTTATAAATATAGTTTTCGTTTTCCCATGTTTGTGATAACCGCGCAGAGGAAAGAAACGACGCAACAACAGCAATAAGAACACAAGATGGTAACTTGTAGGGTTTTTGTTGTTGTTGTTGTTGTTGAAAAGTTATGCAGGCAGGTTGTTGACGGGTGTTAAAAAAGAAAAAGAAAAGAAAAAGCGAAATATCGGTGAATTCGATACACACTAACTTATAAAGTCTGGTCTGGATCCCCCCCCCCCCCTTATTTTTTAAAATTTATTTATTTTTTTGGTAGGAAAGCAATTTTTCATCAGTTGGACATGGAGATATAGTAATTCATCCAAAAGTAAAAATAAAAATAAAGCCTGCAGAAGGATACCTTCAAAGCCTTGAAAGGTTCTCGGGGCATATAACCAACCGATTCAAGAAATTGCCACAGTGGGGCCCTACACGTACCAATCTCTTGCTGTGGGATCTGCGTCTGTGTGCTCTTCCATGACCATGTCATACAGCGTGTGGCCATGAAAAGCGAAAAGCTGGAGAGGGAGGGAGGATTCAGCTCCAACCAGTCACTTCCGAAACTGAAACCACAAGCATACATCACTGTCCGTCTTGACGCGAGAGGGTGCGGTAGACGGGGAGGCGAGCAGAAACAAAACTCAACTCACGTGCCCTCCAGGACATGTCAGTGACGACCTTGCCCTGTAGACGGCGAGACGGGGCTCGTGACAGAACGACATGTAATCCAGGGGGGGAAGTGGGACCGGTCTGACTGCTGTTTGCTGTGTCCAACACTGATAGGAGATGGGGGGAGGAGGGGGAGGGGACATCTTGTTGGAGTCCCCCCCCCCCCAACCCCCCACCGTCATCCGTTAGACCACGGCCCATCTTCCTCATTGCTCGTCCCTCCCTCCCGCCTCATGTATCCCCCCTCCCCCCCCCCCTCTCACCACGTACGATGAGGTCGTCGTTAATGGGGTAGTCTCTAAGCTCCAATGATACAGCACTTGTCAGCGTGAAGATGTCACGTGGAATGACACGACACCCGCAGGATTGAGACTTGGTTGTTGGATGACAGGATGCTTGCCAGTCTGGGATGAAATATGTGATGGTATAATACTGTGAAACAGACTTGACTGTATAACTCCAGGCGTGATAAATATGGCGCGATCTTAAGGCGGAAAGTTAGCAGTACTCTTACTTGTAGGCGAACTGTCAGTTTTGAGGGACACTGTGAAGTCCTCTTGCCGACACGGAAGACTTTTGACCAAAGAACGTTCTCACTACCACGTCCCTCCATAACGTCCTCTTGTCGACACGGAAGACTTTTGACCATAGAACATTCTCACTACCACGTCCCTCCATAACGTCCTCTTGCCGACACGGAAGACTTTTGACCAAAGAACGTTCTCACTACCACGCCCCTCCATAACGTCCTCTTGCCGACACGGAAGACTTTTGACCAAAGAACGTTCTCACTACCACGTCCCTCCATAACGTCCTCTTGCCGACACGGAAGACTGTTGACCAAAGAACGTTCTCATTACCACGTCCCTCTTTAACGTCCTCTTGCCGACACGGAAGACTTTTGACCAAAGAACGTTCTCATTACCACGTCCCTCTATAACGTCCTCTTGCCGACACGGAAGACTTTTGACCAAAGAACGTTCTCACTACCACGCCCCTCCATAACGTCCTCTTGCCGACACGGAAGACTGTTGTCCAGAGAACGTTCTCACTACCACGTCCCTCTATAACGTCCTCTTGCCGACACGGAAGACTGTTGACCAAAGAACGTTCTCACTACCACGCCCCTCCATAACGTCCTCTTGCCGACACGGAAGACTGTTGACCAAAGAACGTTCTCACTACCACGCCCCTCCATAACGTCCTCTTGCCGACACGGAAGACTGTTGACCAAAGAACGTTCTCACTACCACGTCCCTCTATAACGTCCTCTTGCCGACACGGAAGACTGTTGACCAAAGAACGTTCTCACTACCACACCCCTCCATAACGTCCTCTTGCCGACACGGAAGACTGTTGTCCAGAGAACGTTCTCACTACCACGTCCCTCCATAACGTCCTCTTGCCGACACGGAAGACGTTTGACCATATAACGTTCTCGCTACAACGTCCCTCCATAACGTCCTCTTGCCGACACGGAAGACTGTTGTCCAGAGAACGTTCTCATTACCACGTCCCTCTATAACGTCCTCTTGCCGACACGGAAGACGTTAGACCATATAACGTTCTCGCTACAACGTCCCTCCATAACGTCCTGTTGCCGACACGGAAGACTGTTGTCCAGAGAACGTTCTCACTACAACGTCCCTCTATAACGTCCTCTTGCCGACACGGAAGACTGTTGTCCAAAGAACGTTCTCACTACCACGTCCCTCTATAACGTCCTCTTGCCGACACGGAAGACTGTTGACCAAAGAA
Source organism: Babylonia areolata (assembly GCF_041734735.1). Lineage (NCBI taxonomy): Eukaryota > Metazoa > Mollusca > Gastropoda > Neogastropoda > Buccinidae > Babylonia > Babylonia areolata. Next base: position 52,573,532 of record NC_134880.1, on the reverse strand, counting down.
CGTTCTCACTACCACGCCCCTCCATAACGTCCTCTTGCCGACACGGAAGACTGTTGACCAAAGAACGTTCTCACTACCACGTCCCTCTATAACGTCCTCTTGCCGACACGGAAGACTGTTGACCAAAGAACGTTCTCACTACCACATCCCTCCATAACGTCCTCTTGCCGACACGGAAGACTGTTGTCCAGAGAACGTTCTCACTACCACGTCCCTCCATAACGTCCTCTTGCCGACACGGAAGACGTTTGACCATATAACGTTCTCGCTACAACGTCCCTCCATAACGTCCTCTTGCCGACACGGAAGACTGTTGTCCAGAGAACGTTCTCACTACAACGTCCCTCTATAACGTCCTCTTGCCGACACGGAAGACTGTTGTCCAAAGAACGTTCTCACTACCACGTCCCTCTATAACGTCCTCTTGCCGACACGGAATACTTTTGACCAAAGAACGTTCTCACTACCACGTCCCTCCATAACGTCCTCTTGCCGACACGGAAGACTGTTGTCCAGAGAACGTTCTCACTACCACGTCCCTCCATAACGTCCTCTTGCCGACACGGAAGACTTTTGACCAAAGAACGTTCTCATTACCACGTCCCTCTTTAACGTCCTCTTGCCGACACGGAAGACTTTTGACCAAAGAACGTTCTCATTACCACGTCCCTCTATAACGTCCTCTTGCCGACACGGAAGACTTTTGACCAAAGAACGTTCTCACTACCACGCCCCTCCATAACGTCCTCTTGCCGACACGGAAGACTGTTGACCAAAGAACGTTCTCACTACCACGCCCCTCCATAACGTCCTCTTGCCGACACGGAAGACTGTTGACCAAAGAACGTTCTCACTACCACGTCCCTCTATAACGTCCTCTTGCCGACACGGAAGACTGTTGACCAAAGAACGTTCTCACTACCACACCCCTCCATAACGTCCTCTTGCCGACACGGAAGACTGTTGTCCAGAGAACGTTCTCACTACCACGTCCCTCCATAACGTCCTCTTGCCGACACGGAAGACGTTTGACCATATAACGTTCTCGCTACAACGTCCCTCCATAACGTCCTCTTGCTGACACGGAAGACTGTTGTCCAGAGAACGTTCTCATTACCACGTCCCTCTATAACGTCCTCTTGCCGACACGGAAGACGTTTGACCATATAACGTTCTCGCTACAACGTCCCTCCATAACGTCCTCTTGCCGACACGGAAGACTGTTGTCCAGAGAACGTTCTCACTACAACGTCCCTCTATAACGTCCTCTTGCCGACACGGAAGACTGTTGTCCAAAGAACGTTCTCACTACCACGTCCCTCTATAACGTCCTCTTGCCGACACAGAAGACTGTTGACCAAAGAACGTTCTCACTACCACGCCCCTCCATAACGTCCTCTTGCCGACACAGAAGACTGTTGACCAAAGAACGTTCTCACTACCACACCCCTCCATAACGTCCTCTTGCCGACACGGAAGACTGTTGTCCAGAGAACGTTCTCACTACCACGTCCCTCCATAACGTCCTCTTGCCGACACGGAAGACGTTTGACCATATAACGTTCTCGCTACAACGTCCCTCCATAACGTCCTCTTGCCGACACGGAAGACTGTTGTCCAGAGAACGTTCTCATTACCACGTCCCTCTATAACGTCCTCTTGCCGACACGGAAGACGTTAGACCATATAACGTTCTCGCTACAACGTCCCTCCATAACGTCCTGTTGCCGACACGGAAGACTGTTGTCCAGAGAACGTTCTCACTACAACGTCCCTCTATAACGTCCTCTTGCCGACACGGAAGACTGTTGTCCAAAGAACGTTCTCACTACCACGTCCCTCTATAACGTCCTCTTGCCGACACGGAATACTTTTGACCAAAGAACGTTCTCACTACCACGTCCCTCTATAACGTCCTCTTGCCGACACGGAAGACTGTTGTCCAGAGAACGTTCTCACTACCACGTCCCTCTATAACGTCCTCTTGCCGACACGGAAGACTGTTGACCAAAGAACGTTCCACAGATCTGTGCTCGTAAGTAATGACAAACTGAGGCTGATGTAACCAATGTAAAGAATCGCTGAATTTAATTAGAGTGTTCGTGATTGTGTTCCGTGTCTCCCTTCACGATGCATCTTGGCGAAAAACCAGACACAGGAGAATCACACACATTTAGCTCCAGTGCTGGTCAGGAAATTGCGCAGGAAATTCGAACGGCTCTTTCAAGGAGAACAGGAAGAGAGAGAGAGAGAGAGACTCATCCGTAAGGTGCGTGACACTCGTCTGTGTGTCTTCCTGTTGGAACCCAGAACACAGAGCACTCTTAATGCTGGGTTAAAAAAAAAAAAAGAAAGGAAAAGAGTTAAACCTCTAATAGTGTTTGAATTTATCAACGACTTCCCCAGTGTGTTAGACCTTGAAGGAAACCACTTCACCATGACAGCTGGTTAATAAGCATACTTTGAATTTTGCTGAAACAGTAGATTCTTCTGATGACTATAAATTTAATCTCATGTTAATATTGATATTAGCATTATTTTACTATATTATGTATTTATTTGTTTATTTATTTTATTTCATTATTTCATTACTTACTGTATGAATGTTATTTGATACAGTTGATGATATGGTTCATCAACCGTCATGTTAAAATTGAAGTGCAACGTTGTGAGCACAGTATAAGCTTTAAGCTTGTTGGTGCTCTTTTGTCTTGGTTTGCATTGTAATCATGTGAACTGTTGGACAATTAAAGATTATTTAAACCAAACAATAGATGGGTCAAATAGAACCGATAAAGGTCTCGAGACATGAAGAGAGAGAGAAACGGCACAATAGTTACCTAAATCTGTCCTAGGAGAGGGAACCACCTCAGAATTACGGTTGAGTGTACGAGACACATGTCAAGTCCAGTCAGTAGGTACCCAACTTGTCGGGTGATCGGTCACTTTACTTACTTCGCAGCTCTCGTCGTTGTGTTAGTACGAGGTTTTTGTTCGTGGTCTTCGTGTGAGTGATTTCAGTTTTAATTCCCTAATGGCACACCCGTGGTATGATGATGCAGTATAACGCATGTCGCAGTACATATCTGTACAGATGGACGTGTTTTACTTACCTTGAGAGTTTCTTGGATACACGTTTCTGTGTTAACAACAAACATTCCTTTCTTTCTTGATACATGTTTCTGTGTTAACAACAAACATTCCTTTCTAGCTCGATACATGTTTCTGTGTTAACAACAAACATTCCTTACTTACTCGATACATGTTTCTGTGTTTACAATAAAAATTCCTTACTTACTCGATACATGTTTCTGTGTTAACAACAAACGTTCCTTACTTACTCGATACATGTTTCTGTGTTAACAACAAACATTCCTTACTTACTCGATACATGTTTCTGTGTTAACAACAAACATTCCTTTCTAGCCCGGTGCATGTTTCTGTGTTAACAACAAACATTCCTTTCTAGCTCGATACATGTTTCTGTGTTAACAACAAACATTCCTTTCTAGCTCGATACATGTTTCTGTGTTAACAACAAACATTCCTTTCTAGCTCGATACATGTTTCTGTGTTAACAACAATCATTCCTTTCTAGCTCGATACATGTTTCTGTGTTAACAACAAACATTCCTTTCTAGCTCGATACATGTTTCTGTGTTGACAACAAACATTCATTTCTAGTAAGCTCTTGCCATTGCACCGTGCATTTCCAGCTGCCAAGTGCGGAAATCATTATTTTCCTGATGGCGATGAACCCAGTGAATGAGTAAGTGCACATGGGGACAAGGGAGCGGTTTGTGTTTTTGAAAGTCAACTCACAAAGCCAACTGTTGTCCCCCCCAATCATTGGAGCAACGTGGCGCGAGACGGATATCTGATGGTGGAACAGCGATACTGCAGTGTGGCAATACTCCCCCCCCCCAACCCCCTAAACCCCCTCCCCGACCCCTCCAAGCCTCCATCCCCTCTCCCCCCCGCAACCCCCCCCTCTCTCTCTCTCTCGCTCTCTCCCCCAGCTACTTCCCTCGTGACGATACTCACATTACCATTGCAGTAATTTGCCTGATCGTGGAACCGTGTATCGCTTGGCTGGGGCTGAAGGACGCTGAATTATTACATTGTGCGCATGCTATATATATTTTTATATTTTTTTTATTGTTTGTTTTGATGGATGCCCATAAATGCATTTTATGGTTGGTTATGCACTGCAACTGTTGGTTTTTGTTTGTTTGTTTGTTGTTTTTTCCCCATTATTTTATTTTGTGGTTGAGTGGTAAATATGGTCGTGGTCAAAAGGGTCATGTTGTTTTTGATTCTCTCTCTCTCTCTCTCTCTCTCTCTCTCTCTATGTATGTGTGTGTGCGTTTGTGTGTGCGTGTGTGTGATGGAGGGAGGGAGGGAGAGAGAAAAAAGAGAATAATCTTTATTTTCCAACGGTGAAGATATTAGCACTTTGGCCGACTTACACATCTGCCGTTGTTCTAAGAGACACACAAACATATACGCATATAAATGTTGTTATACTGAATACATGTATACTGTACAAGTACAACACAGCGTCAAACCGAGAGACACAGCATCACTCA